>NC_067229.1:33800000-34022500 GCF_019924925.1 Ctenopharyngodon idella | reverse complement strand
ATTTCCAGGGCTAAAATGTTTTACAGTGGAAAAAGCTCTAAAATTATTATTTTTTAGGCATCAGGCGTCGTGTTCATATGTGCAATCTTTGAGAGTAATATAGTGAAAATTTGGTTTGTTGTCTAAAATGGACGAACTCATGCACACGACTCATTGGGAATATAGTCACGGGTGAGACTTCACAATATAGCACCTCTCAAACCTTAAATAAGAAATAGCTGTGCTATATATGTGGAGGTGATGAACACACTGCAGAGAGGCAAGAACTTCAAAAAAGACTGCGAAAACAGACGCAGGGCATGTTGAGGAGACGGCAGACTGCAGAAAGACAGGGGAAGCAGAGACACAAGAGACAACACAGAGATAGGGAACTCCAGAGGGACATTCAGCCTGGACCAATAATACATGCAAACAGGGTTAATGTCACACAGGGCATGATTGGTACTCTGTGCTTATGGGAAACACTGACCTTTTAGAGAGAATGAGAGAAAGAAACGAGGGAAAGAGAAAGAGTGTGTGTGTGGAACTCTGAAGTCAGTCAATGACAGCTGGGGTTCCTTTGAACAGCTCAGATTCAAGAGTCAGCAAATATGCGAGTCTATGTGTCCAATGAGTATGTCTAGAGGGTTTGAATTACACCACATCTCTTTTGCTGGGTGGGGAAGGGTGAGTGTGTTTAGGGTATCTGCCCTAGTGTGCTATTGCTGTTTGTGCCACATTGCAAACCTCCCAACCTTTAAATGAGTAGTTTCCCCAAAAATTTAAATTCTTTCATCAGTTATTTATCATCATAACAATCCAAACCAAAATGAGTTGCTTTGTTTCTTTGAACATATAATGAGATGTTAGGCACTGGGCAGAATATTTATACAATTGTGAGTAAAAGAGGACATACTTATGGAAGCTTGTTTCTGCCACTAAATAAAAAATAAAAAAGGTAATTGCAACTTATCTCACAATTCTGACTTTTTCTCACAATTGCAAGTTTACATCTCGCAATTCTGACTTCTCAGAATTCCATGATATAAACTTGCAATTGCATGTTATAAAGTCTGACTTTTTTCCTCAGAATTGGACTTTATAAATCGCAATTGCTAGTTTATATCTCACAATTCTGAGAAAAGAAGCAAGAAAAAAAGAATTTGGGGGTATAAACTCGCAATTGCAAGAAAAAAAGTCAGAATTGTCAGAATTTTTATCTCGCAATTCTGACTTTATTTCTCGCAATTCTGAAAAGTCAGAATTGTGAGATTAAAATAAATAAATAAATAAAAAATCGAAATGATCTTTTACTTATTTTTTATTCCATGGCGGAAACAAGCTTCCGCACATCCTGCAGGTAAATGTACATATGCTGTCAAAAAGTTACATGTGTCCAAAAAAGGAGAAAAAAAAGCATCATAAAAGTATTTAATGACACATGCATGTTCAAAATCTTTTGAAGCAATATGATAACTTTTGTGATGAACAGACCAAAATTAAAATTGTTATTCGCTGAAAAAGTCTCAACTTTATTATTTATTTTATTTTTATTTATTTATAAAATAATCGACCAATAACTGTTATGATAACTGATATGGTTAATATCGACCATTAACTGTTATGATACCAATATATTGTGTATTTTAGTAATTTTATGATAAAACTGGTACTTTTTTTGTCATATTTAAAGCTTGACACCCCTTTCGCTGTCATTGGATGGAAAAGAGCATAAGCATTCAGCCTAACATCTTTTGTTTTCTAAGAACGAAAGAAAGTTATATGGGTTTGGAATGATGGTAAGTAATGGTTTTCATTTCTGGGTGAAATAACCCTTTAACCAGATCTACATTTAAATCCTAATCCACTTTTCAACTTCAGCTGCCCTCAGCGACATTTTATAATCCTAAGTTTACGTTCCTACTCAGGCTTCAGAAAACACGGGGCGTGAGACACTAAGGAAGTCAGAGTCTGTGTTTTTATGTGTGCGAGGAGAGAGTTATGCAAGTTCATTGGTCATTAACAGTTTCTTCACCTCCAAAAGCCTCTCTACACTCCTCCAAATCTAAACACGCACAACTATTACCTTCATAAATCCCTGCTCTTTCTGCCACAAACCCTCTTTCAAAAACAAATGTTCTCTCTCACTGTCACACACACACACATGGCCATGGTTCACTGGCTCTGTGCACAGTCTTCCCTGTATCTTTTTGTCTGTGGGCCACAAGGCTTTGTTTTGTGAAGAGAAATAACAAAAAGCGACCCCCTATTCCCTGACCCGCACCGCCTCTCGGCTGCTCTAAACCCCTCACACACATTCCACACAGTGCCCGGGTCAAAGGCCACGACAAGCACAATAACGAGTTAAAAAGGAAAGGGACGGACCGGGTGAAGTTCATTCACATCTCAAATCCAGCTCAGAAGAGAAAGAGGGATAGAGAGAGAGAGAGTTTGAGGAAAAAATGCGCTTTAGGGACTGTATTCTTTGTCTAAGTGAGCTGAGGGTATACTAATCACATGTATATGAGGAGAATTCACCCGACCTTTGGAGTTGAGCATCTACAACAATGGTATCAGCAAAAGCTGATTGTGAGGCTGCCTGGTTCTGGAAGTATTTTTCAACATTTAAAAAACCTTGAACCAAATCACCCACTATCAAGTTTGTGTGCTTAACAGGGAACAGATGCAAATTATCAAACCCTATTTTACCAAGATGTGGGAGTATCATGCAAACATCATGCAAACATGGTGACATTCAAAAAAACACAAAATTATCTTCTCTATCTTCTTTATATAGCGCTTTTTACAATGTAGATTGTGTCAAAGCAGCTTTACATTGATAACTGGTACATTGTTTGGCTGCACAGCAGCTCTTAAAGAATAGTGTCAATGCAGGCAGATCAAAGCACTGTTGAATATCAAATGTCAAGTCAAGTGTCCCCAACTAAGCAAGCCAGAGGCGACAGCGGCAAGGAACCCAAACTCCATCAGGTGACATTAGGTGGCAGACAAGTGGCAAATTGGTGTTAAAATGGAGAAAAAAACCTTGGGAGAAACCAGGCTTAGTCGGGGTGCCAGTTCTCCTCTGGCCAACAGTGTTGACAAATCTGGTCAAGTATGAAAAATGACAAATGTTAAATTAGTGTACAACTTACCATGTTTTGAACATGGCTCCTCTAAAGACTGAAATGATGTCACTTCCTCTTGATCATATATTTTAAAGAGACAGTTCACTTTTATTTTGAGATTGGTGTTTTTGAAGTTTATTTTGAGTAATTGGTGTTGTGGACATAAATGTTATATAAATGTTATTGATCTAGCGTACACATTTTATCAGTAATGTTTTTTGTCCTTCATTGTTTCTTAACAGTCAACATTACTTAACTAGCCTGCAACTCACCACAAATCTTCTTGCTGCAATTCTCATTTCCAAGCTAACAGCAACTTCTTTGACTTGTAGATCACTCTTCAGCTATGTGGGTACTGAAGTACTTCACTGGGAATTCAGCACCAGGATTTTAAAGTTGAAATTGCACGGCCTGTTGGCTTTACAGAAGCATATATCATCCAACGACCTCTCTGTGCTCATTGTAGGTCTGTTTTGAAAAGTTTTTACGTTAAATCAATTTCGCTATGGAGACTTTAAATGGGATTTTTACCTCCGGAAGCAGTCTGTTGTGCTCTATTGTTTGTATTGTGTGTGAGGGCACAATCATAAGGGCACTTGTGTGAGAGACAGTGTGTACTTGTTGAAATGAGTGTGTGGGAGAAAGTAAGATAATTAAAAGCTGTTGTGGTCTCTGCACAGAGCGTGTCTCTAGAGGAAGATGCTAATCTTTACGAGCGTGTGTGTGACCTGTGTCTCTTAGGGAGGATGTCTGTTCTGATGGAATGCTGACCTAGAAACCAGAGCATGGATAATCCTGACAAGATCACAAATCTCATTCTGTCACCAAATGGATGATGTGTGTGAGCATATTTGCGGTTGTGTGGAACGATAATGAAAATTACATTTTATTGCTCTGTTCCAAAAACTAGAGAGCCATCTATGGGGACAGCATTTTTACATAGTTACACTCCTGACAGGAATGCTCTAGGTAACTTAGTTATACTGCCTTGTAAAATATTCCTAAAACGTACCTTTATTCTAAAGCAGCACTGCATGTCTTCTTTGTGAAGGCAATCACAGAATGCACTATGGCAAGCTGAATGGTAAAAAAAAAAAAATCAAGATGGCAGATGATGTTGATTATAAATAAACATAATTAAATTCAATACTTAAGAGAAAAAATAGCTAAAATATCAAATCGTTGAACATTGAAGAATGTTGGTCCCTAGAATGTTCTTGGAACACATACATATAGGCTAAAAAAAGTGTTTTTTTTTTTTTTTTTTTTTTTTTTAAAGAAAATAAAACAATCACATTAAATGTTTTAAAAAAATGTTCTGGGAACATTAAGTGGTTCCCAACAAAAAATAACCAAATGAGAACCATACACTAGTTTACGGAGCCCCTAAAGGAACATGGTGATAGAAAAAATATGAGATGGGAGGGAAAAATAATAAGTCAATGCTTTTGCATTCTCACGCAAATGTTTTGCGTTCCCCCGAGAAACTTTGCATTCACTCGCAAAACCTTTTGCGTTCCCCCGCAAAACTTTGCGTTCACTCGGAAAAACCTTTTGAGTTCTTTGCAAGCGAATGCAAAGTTTATCAGTGGAACGCAAAGTTTCTTTGAGGAACGCAAAACATTGTGAGAGAACTCAAAAGTATTGACAAATAAATTTTTCTCAAAGGGACATGGTGGTGGAAATAAATGAGATGGGAAGGAAAATAATAAGTCAGTGCTTTTGTGTTCTCTCGCAAATGTTTTGCGTTCCCGCGAGAAACTTGAGCTCCTTGCGAGCGAATGCAAAGTTTCTCAGGGGAATGCAAAAGCATTGAAATAATTTTCCCCCTCCCATTTCATATTTTTCTTTAGGGGCTCCTAGCTATTTGTATGGTGTACAAAGTTGCTGCACATGTAAAGCATTTTTAATATCACTCACTTAGTGATGAGGTTTCATGACGGCTAGAATGTTGCCTTAAAAAAAGCAGTTGCCTATGTTGGCAGCAGTCTGCAAGGAAACTTACTATATTTAGGATCAGAGTTTGTGTTGCAAAATCACCCCCCATTGCCCAGTATTATGAACAATATTAAGTGTATGCTAGCATATGCACACGTGTGTATGTGATGCATTGATGATACACAGATGGTGTGAAATCTGTTCATGTGTTTAAAAAAAACAGATACTCCTGGTATGTGTCAGAATATCAATAGAACTTTACAGCAATGTGCGTGTTGACGGTTATGCAAATGTTGATAGGGAGCCTCGTGTGTAACATTCGAGTTAGTGATTAATGTAAGACTAGCTCCAGTGTATGTAAGGGTCAATAAACAGAAGAATTTGAAGGGCGCACACCATACATGCACACGAAAAGATTCAATACTAACCTCTAGCCTCTAGCCAACCCCCTTTAATTCACTGGCGAGCTCTCCGCACACACAAACAGACGAATGAAAACAAACACGGGTGCACACAGTTTCGCTATCTATGAGGCCCAGACGGACCTTCTCCCCTCAGGCGGCCATTAGCAGAGTGAAGGTGAGTTTCAGAGGAAGAGGAGTACACACCGTATGATATGACCTGTCAATCATGCACACACACACAGCCTCAGAGAAGTATGCGAAACATTTTCTGCATTTAAATTTGAGTATAATGTCATATTGTGCGGGTACTGCTTTAATAACGCAGCGGTTTTGGGCCAAAGTGTCTGTCGGTGGAGACAGGTATGGCTTTTGATTAAATATTTGAATCGAAGGAATACTTTTAATCTCCGAGTGAATGAACCCAAAGAAAATGAATGATATCGAAACTGATAAAATGTTACAATATCTTGAATCAAAGCATGTGTGTCCATCTGTCTTAACAGCTTCATCTCTGACAGCCTGTCAATGGCCTTCTGGCGTGGATATTATTGGACTGAAAAACAACTCTATCACACTCTGCTAGAGTCTGTTTCAAGAACAAACAGACGCTCAAACGCAGCAGCCGTCGGTCCTTATGACTGTACTGTGAAGGGTCATGCGAGGTTTTGGTAGTGAGGGGTTTTTACGGCGCCTGTCAAAGTGCCTATTTGATTTAGTGCCCTGACTTGACGGGGGCAACACATCAAACACTGATATAGAGATGAACCAAGAAGGAACTTAAAGGAAGACAGAATGAACGAAACCAGGAGGGGAAGGGAGTGATTGTGCCATTAAAATGCCAGTGATGTCATCCAGCACTTATTACAAGCCAGCAGCAAACCACATCGACTCAATGGACAAACAGAGTAACAACAGAGGTGGAATGTGGGAAGATATTACGAGATCAAGTGAGCGAGATGGAATAAGTAAAGAGGGAAATCTAACAATGCAAGGTCAAAAACTGCATAAAACAACAAAAAGTGTTAAAAACGCCCTCTGGGAGATTTGAGACCATACTAAAGGTGAATGATAGCCATGATAAACTAGCAACTTTTCAGTTTTATCATTGAGTTTTACTGCATGGAATGCAATCTTTATTTGATATAGGGTTGGAAAGAGAGAGAAAAGGGAGTTAAAAGAGAGGTCTGGTAAAGGAACAGGTGCACACACTGTTTCCCCAATGTCTTATCTCAACATCTTTTTAAACATTAACATTTATTTAACATTGCCTCAATGTTTTTATAACATCTCAACAAATCCAAACATCAAGTCCCGTCCAGTCCAACTGGACTTCTAAAACACTGAAAGTCTTCTTGCCTCCTGAAATCAGCATTGTTTATAGAAATACTGTTAAGAGTTAAACAGTCTTTCACTTTCAAGGCATTTCAAGTTATATTAAGTTAGTTGATAATATTTCAGTGTAAACAAATAAATCTAACAGCCATTATTAAATGAGTGTGTAAAATGCTGAAACAGGGTTTGGTGTTCTTGTGTGGTCGCTATTGGAATTTTTTGGTTAGGTTTTGAAATGCTTTGGGTGGCTTATAGGTCAATGCTAATCAGGCCAGATGGCTTGCCTTCGCTCAACAGAGAAGCTGGACAAAGAAAAAAAAAATCCTGCCTAACCCGTGGCATGGCTATCCGAGGAAGTGCTTTACGTCTTAGGATTCAGGCAGTCGAGTATATCACATAATGCTGGTTTAAAGGAGAATTTATACATGGCTAAAGACACTAAAAGAAGTATGCATAGGCTTGACAATGGTTCCTCCAGGTCTGTAGGGGGCAGTAGTAGGAAATACATCCCTATTGAATACCACAATAATAGACTTCTGTATGAAAACTGCTTTAAATAATGACAACAGTCTCTGTGAATGGCTGTACATCAGAAAACTTTGTAAAAATAAAATAATAATAATAAAAAATCTTAAAATCTTCTGCCCATTCAAATAAGTACTGATTTCGAAGACATAACTCAAAAAACAAAGCAGAATAAAGTTCTGCTTCTAGATATTTAGTTTACTTGCTAATAAGTGTCTTAAATAAAACTTTATATCTTTTTTAAAGATTTTATGTCTTTAGTGATTTAAACACAGCGTAGTCTGATTCCCAAACAAATGACTCTGAATGTTCCCTATTAGTGAATAATAATAATAAAAAAAGAGACTCACTTACTGAAAAGTTATTATTTTCATCATAAGGCTTGTGGGGCTTAAATCAGTGTATTTCCTGGCTTAACGTTCATATGACAATGTGCAGATAAAGATACACATTTTTTTTTGTTTGTAATGTGTCATTTTATAAAAATGAATTAATGTTAATATGAAAATAGGAAATCTTACCAATTTTTTGACTTTAGTCTTTTTATTTAATACATAGTTAGGATTAATTATTGGATTGCATTTATGCCACCATTAAAAAGTCTGTGAAAAGTCAAACTCCATTTAGCATTAGACTGATGAGGATAGTAAATGCAATAAAAAAAAATTGCATTTCTTTTTCCCCCCAAATATATTTTCCTCTGAAGCACTAAAAAAAAAATCATCAATGGAACTGTTAAGGGGAATCAGAACCACAATTGTTAAATTCTTTATGGTTCCCATTGCTAGTTACCATGGCCACGAGTAGGGTAGGTTCCTTCATTTAGACTATTCTCATTTGCTCAATCTACAAATGAATCAACACTGTGGAAAGCAAAAAATTGTGAAAGAACAAAAACATGAAAAACATCCCATAGCAAAAAAAATCCCATAGCAAAATGATAAAGGTGCCATTTCTGGTTTCTAGCCATTTGACAACAAGAAATCCAATAAATCAACACACAGAGAGAAGTCTGAACCAGGAAGCTCAGGTCACTCCGGCCTGTAACATACGGTCTCTTCTTACATCTCCTGATGATGTCATGTCTCTTCCAATGAAATAACTCAGGTGAACTGTGGACCTGAAGCCTCAAGCTGGCACAGGGTGATGTCAGAGATGGCCTGAAAAACATCACCCGAAATGTGAAAATGAGAGTCGAAACGAGATTGTAACCAAGCAACGGGTATGTGTAACACTCAAGAGGATGTGGAGAGTTTGTGACTGAGTTAATTTAGACGCACAGTTGCGTTGTCCGTCTTAGTCCTGCTGTTTTCAGTCTGAATCACAATCACAAAGCTTTGAAAAACATACAAATGCACAGCTGGAGTCCATCTGTGGGGGTTAACACATGAAACTGCTGTAATGTGAATGTGCGTGTTAAGTGTGTATAAGTTTAGTATTGTGTGTCTACGGTAAGCAAGCAGTTCATCATGGCATACACAGTACTTCAAAAGCCCGGGCAGAAAACGAGAAGCCCTCAAATCATCATATAGTGACGGACTCCCGCACAGCTCTGAGGGTTTTTTCTTCGAACGCTTAACTTTGACCTCCAACCTCTCGGAAATCTCAGAAGAGTCTCCATCTGAAGTAGTCGATCATCCATCTACACCTCCTCCACATGCGATTCCTGCTCCTCACATAAAAATGTTTAAAAAACCTCAAAAACAAACACCCAGGCGCTGAGGAGTTGTGATAGGAAGCTGATGAAGTGGAAGGAATGAAAAACTGCTTCTTTGATGCACAATAAATAAATCAGACAGAGGTCTGAGTTCAGAAAAGACAAACATTTACAATCAGATGAAATGAGAAAAGGAAAATAAAGAGGGGTGAATTCACTAAACGGTTGCGTGCGGAACACTCTGCGTCTCATTCACTAATCATCCACAATCCAGTTTAACAAGCCACAATCTGCACTGGAATAGTATTTAAAATATTTCGATACGTTTTTTTTTTCACTTTTTTTTTTTCTTTTTAGCACAAACATGCCTCCTTTTTATGCAAATTAGCCTTATTGTAGAATGCACAAAAACATTTTGTAATACTGTAGATCCTGCCGACTACGCCAAAAATGTTAAATCCTTCCAAAGCGCAAGGAAAACTGGATCCAGTTTCTTCACCAGATCCCATCAGGATGACATCTGATTTGAGTGGTATCGAAAACTGACAAAAAATGCAATTAGCATTGTGCTAATATTTAGATGTTTTGTACATTTTCTAGTGATAATGGCAGCAGAAATTCATCAAATGATTATCAAGTTATGGAGAAACTGAACCATATTAAGATGCACAATGGAGTGTGAAAATATTTTTGGCATTTTAAAAAGTCTGGATCTTAGTGATGGTGTACAGTCTTAGCAAAGTATGGCAGATTGTGCTAGGCTGCAATTCAGCCTGCAAGATAGGGAACTACTGTGGTGTAAAAATTGTGTTCAGATCTCTTGCTTTAGTGAATGGGGTGCTAAAACAATGCAGACAGCATGTGCAAATAAACCACACAATCAATGCAACGCAATTAGTGGATTTCCCCCCAAAGTTTAAAACCGTATTAAGTGTTTATATTATTTATACAGGTATTTTTTTTCTAAAAGTATGAATCACTTAAAAGTCTCACTCTCTACTGTTTGGTTTTCAGGATAAGCACAATAATTCAGTTCCGACCATCAGAACGGACGTATAAACTCGTCTCAAACAGGCATGTGAAGTACATTCACTTGCACCTGAGCCCATGTGAAATCCGTGATCTGCCCGCCTCACGTCGCACACAGAAACACACACGTGTAAATAACCGCAAACACGCTGCTATGACATAAAAGCTGTATTTACCGCTTTTCTAGACGGTACGATCAACTCAACTTCAGGTCCACGTTCTAGTAACGCATATAGGCTCTTACATATAGAGTCACTTGAACATAGCGAACGTGTGTGAGGTTCGATAAAGTCAGGATGGGTTGTCTTTGTGTTCGCTGATCTCATACTTTATAGTAAATATTGGCTGGACTCTGAGGGGGCATCTCTTGAACGATGTAAACGGGGTGTCCGTAATCGCCGCTGACTTTTTCGTAATGGGGGCAGTATGCAGAGTCAGAGGTCCGCAGGGGAATGATGATATCACTAGGCTCGGAGCCGTTATTGTTGCCCCCGCCAGCCCCAGTTGCCGCCCCGCAGGAGCTGCCTCTCTTTGGGGTAAGAGAGGACAGTGTAAGGGCAGGGTGGTGAGTTTCAGAGTGCTTGGCCTTCCGTCGGCGGTAACACACCACAGCAATCACTACAGCAATCAGGAGGACAAAGGCTCCCCCTGCACCACCGGCGATTAGGGCGATGTTAGAGACGGATACGGCGCCGCTGTCTCCCCTCTCACCAGCCTCACCTCCATCACCCCCTTTAGATCCACTTTCTGTATCTGAAATAGAAAAGATCAGATAAATCAATGCTCGCATGGACCAGACATCCACGTGCAGGACTTTTGAAGTTCACTTCCTATTCGGCTTTATCTTCTACAACAAACATCCTGATAGTATTTAGATTAGATTCGATTTAATCCATAACTAGCTTTGATTTCAGCCGGCTTGAGTTCAAAAATGCCTCATGTTTGGCTTCAACACTGCTGGTTTCTTAAATGTTTACCTTATGGAGATCAACCAGTGCAGTCTAAGCCTCTAAGAAATTAAAAAAAGCAATTCAAAGAACACTAGACAGTGTGTTAACATGACAACAGATGCATATGCAGATGGTATCAAGGTTAATACATAAATGTAGTTGAAAGCAGATTTCAGTGGGATTTTCACCATTAAAATTGTTTACTTGACATCTTTCTGAGCTCTGGGATAGCGTAATCCTGGGTTAATGTTGCTCCATGTTTCACACTGTACATTTTTAAACCCGGGTTAACATTCTATGTCAGGGGTTTTAGTATTATTTATATGCTATAGTATTTATTAATATTTTGAATTAGCAATTATTTTTATATTTTTAATTTTAGTTTTAGTAATTTTATGTGCTTTTGCTTTCATTTTTTAGTTTTTGCTTTTTAAAAATACTTCAGTTTAGCTTTAATTTACAACTTGAACTTGAACTATTTCAGTTAGGCCCCAAGGCAAGATTTCTTATTTTTGTTAAAGTTTTTCCATCTAATATTTATATTTTATTTTACATTTATTTAACTTAACAAACACGATTTTCAATAGTTTTAGTTAACACTAACAACACTGTTCATATTTGCCTATTTATGAGATTTAAACATCAATAGAAACACCAACACATAAATCCACCACAGTTGTCAAAATTCACCTAAAATAAAATACTACAAAAATAAAGACAAAAAATTACCTGGGGTTCTGCTGTTAGGTCGGCCCGGATCAGGTTTGGGCTTTGGGGGAAGGCCATATGCAGCTATGAAAGCAAAAAAATTACATGATGTGAAACAAGCACATTTTGATGCATGGTTCAATCACTTCAATTATGTGAGCGAGTGTGCTGGTATCGACACAACATTTATTGAATTTTGTCTGGAACTCTCCCTCAGTGCATACTGTAGGTTGATTCATTGATGTGCTTTTGGAGGTGATGATACTCACTCTGTCCCACTTTGAGAATCAACTTCATCCCTCGTGTCACGCAGACGCCTCCTCTCATGCTGTCGATCCCTTCTTTTGTACCGTCAGAGGTAGCTTTGGGAAGAGGTTGAAAAAACCAGAACAATATTAACGTCAAGGATTTTATTTTATTTTTTCAGCATTTCAGATGTTGTGCAACGAAGGCTGACTGGAACCCTGTGGCTTAGCAATAAAACACTGGTTTATGACTCTCCATTACTTCACAGCAATGTGCAGCCACTCGCTCATGTAAAGCAGTGTTTCTCAACTGGTGGGTCGCAACTCAAAAGTGGGTTCCGAGTGGGTCGCTGAGTATGCAGTCAAAGAAACAACTTTTATTTTTAAAGAAGTGCGTGAAAGCTGTTGAATCTTCTGTCAGACTCAGTTTAAGTAAAGAGTGTTGAGAAATTGTTCAGATGAGATGTTTTCAGGTAATATGTCAGTGTCATTATTATGTTATTTTTGTAATTTGTTATGAAATAAAAAAAGTTTCCCACCCCAGAAAAATGAACTTTCCTGCCCTGTCAGAAGGAGACGCACACTGTATATCACTTCTCTATATATAAAGAGCAAAATAAATTACGAGCATATAACGTCGTAGTTACATAGTTAATTTACATAGTTAATAGTAAATTATGAAATTATCAAAAAGTACCAATAAATTATATAACTTGTACTTCGTATTTTAGCTGGGAAGGATTTGCATGCACGTATGATGCACATTCTATTCATCAGAAGCAGATTCCATGTTTTATTAACAGTTTATGTTAGTATTGTGTATTTACCATGGTAACAGTTGTTTAAAATTTATAAAAAAATTGGCTCACGGCCTAATGACCATGGGAAAATGTGATGTAAATGACTAACAAGCATAACTGGCACTTTCTACGAATACAGTACAATTTGGTGTAGAAATACTTTTTTTTATTTTTCTATTAATCATCAGAGGCACAAATCATGTTTTTTGTTGATAACAATGAGATATGTTTAATAAACTAACATAAACTAGCATTAAAAGTAGCAGGTTTTAAACAAATCACGTCTGTATCCCCCTTTAAAACTGTGAATTTGGCCTGTTTTAAATAGCAAACAATTAAGTTGATATAACCTGTTGAATTGACATTTTATTCATTGTAGTTGTTATTTGTTATTTGTACAGCGATTTAAACAATACACAGTTTCAAATCAGCTTTTCAGACTGGATTGCTACGTATATTGTGATATGTATCATTATTGTGATAGAAAATTACCTTCAAATAACCCACCATTCTGCTAGAAAGTTACTCCAGTCCATAATTTTTAATAAAAATCATTTTAATAACTAAAAACAACATTTATCTAGGTTCCATATTTTGCACCCAATCCTGATAACACAAGGTTTTCCCTCATTACAACTCTAATTTTAATGTTTATTTAATGCCTAAATAAATAAATTCTTACAAAACAGTAAGGTCACATTTTTTTTTTGTAAGAGTGTTTCGCCAAATTCACAAACCTCATAAAACGAACTAAAATAAACAACTCATGTAATATTTAGTTTGACCTCCTGAGGAGTTCAGCATTGTTTTCACTGACAATTTGATGGAATTTGAAAAAGGAAAAAAGAAAAGAAAAAAAAAACAACAACAACAACTTCATGAAATTAATGTCATGCCCTATTTTGTATTGAGTTGTTTATTTTCCAATTAATGTCAGTTTAATGAAGTTCAAATTAATGAGTTTAATTTAGTCAATATCAAGCCATACAGAATACATATAAACATTATTGCTGTCAATTAATTAAAAAGTGTTGACAATTTATTGCATGAAATGCTGATGAATAAATCAAATCATTCAAGTAAATTAAGTTAAAAATCAACTGATGAAATCAAATCAACATATCAATGTTTGCTGACATAAATGTTGCTTTAGAAGTCAATATGTTTGTTTTATTTCCATGTAATTAAACATATTGATTTAAATTTGCCATAGTGACTGTGGTGGCCATCCACATGTGATGTGTTCCTGTATGCCAGCGTGCTTGGTGGGTTTCTTAGTTGCTTCTTGCCTATTTAGTACTTGCTTGTCTCCAGGCTGCTTTGTATATAGGAAACTGTCTCTCAGGAATAACAGAGACTCGACCGCAACTATGTTGCCTTTTAACCATGTATACAATCATCCCTCAACACACACACACTCACACAGTCTCTAAAACACACAGTCATCGCATCTTCCAGCCTTCACATTACTAAATATTTCATAGGTGAGGCGCCTCTCTGAAAAACTTGGTACTTTATCCATGTAAGTCTGAGTAACTCAGCATCCAGGCACTGAATACTGCATTCAAACAATGTTCAAGCTCCCTCCCCATGGTACAAAGAGCTTCATCTTCAAACTTATTTTCCTTTCCAAATATAAAGCCTGCTCATGAGGGCGATATTGAATTCTTCATTGCACAAACACTTTGCATTTGAACCATTCAATATTTTATTGAACCTCCGAATGACACACGGTAGCTAATCTGCAGCGCTCGAAAACCACGGTGCTTGTGTACAAAGACTCTTCCCATCCAAAATATCTCTTCATTATTATGCTCTTAGAAAAAAATTACAGCAGGCGGTCGAGGAGCACATGCCGACGAGGAGTGCCAGTAAACATTCAATAGCTTTTCTGCTTGAGGGTAACAGTTTTGTTATAAAGGAACCGAGACTAAGGTGGCCTCTGTATTTGCCGGTTGACAAATTAATTTGAAGTTTGTTTTTTAAGGCACTTGCGTCAGATTTAGGATTTGTGAGGAATGGTCTGGATTCAATACAAATTAAACAGCATCTGTGACATGCTTTCAATCACTACAGAAATTCATTCCGACAATTCGACAATGCACATGGGAAGTCTAAGGCATTCGAGAGGGTTTATTAGCAGAAAGCTCATATTTGTGTTAAAACAATTAATTCTTCTGAACAAAAATGTGTTTTATTTGAGTAATAAAGTGTCTAAATTACTATTTTCATTGGAAGGACAACCGTTCAAGGCAGATGAATTTCTGGTTATGTGTGACACACTACTATTCAATAGTCAAATGTACAAAAGGGGTCAGTAAGATTTTTAAAAATGTATTTTATGCTCAGCAAGGCTGCATTTATTTGAAAATACAGTAAAAACAGTAATATATATTACAACAAAACATTACATTCTTAGATAAAAGAACAGCATTTACTCGAAATAGAATTCTTTTGTAACATCACAAATGTTATTACCGTCAGTTTGGACCAATTTAATGTGTCGCTGCTGAATAGAAGTATTAATTTAAACATGAATAAATAAATAATTACTGGCCCTAAACTTTTGAATGGTAATGTACTTCTCGTCTATGTATACACTGCCTTTATGGTATCATTGTGTATACAAGTATACAAAAGAGGAACATTTTTATTTAACTTGAACAGACACAGTCCCCCAGTTTCACAGAAGAGGTTTAAGCTAGTCCTGGACTAAAATGCATGTTTGAGCTGTTTTAACTGAAAGCAACTTGTACTGACATATCTTAATATATGTCAGTGCTATTGTTTTGTCTTAAGATGCACACTGGTAAAGTTTTTTTTTTCTAGGGTACGTTTATAAAAGCTACTTAAATACCCTAATTGAACTAAGGCCTAATCCTGGCTTAGTCTATGGCTAAGCCCTGTCTGTGAAACCGGGCCAGTAAGTATTTAACATATATAAATGATCAAATCTTGTGGATATATGATCAAAATTGTGCATTTTAACTTTATAAAAATATAATCTATTCTAGTAGAATGTTTTGAATCACAGACCTCCATTATAAGTGCACTACTGTAAACACAATGATTTTCTGTGGTAATCGACAGCATGTCACAGGTGCGGTCCATGGAGCTCAACTTGAATTAAACCCAGAAAATTTCTTTAAAATTCATGAACTCCAAAACTTCTCAATTCGCCCCCAAAAGGTCAAAAACATTACAAAAATGTACGTGTCAAAATCAAGAACAACAAAAACCCTTGGATTTCATCCAAAGAGCCTCTTAGTATAAAGCCAAATATTACATTCACCCAAAACTGACTTAAATAAAGAATAATCTTTAGAGAATAGACACAATGTATAAAAGATTCACCCCCTCACATGTAAACACACAGAAATGCACACAAACACACACTCATGGATTGAATCCAAAAACATGACCTTTTTTGTGCTCATGGCAGTCATTAGTCAACACACTGGAGGTGTAGAAAAAAAAGTGATTCATCACCTAATGGCTCTCATTGTGTTCTTCAACTCTCTCGCTCTCTCTTTTCTCCCTGTGGGGATGCAGAGATGCTCAGTAAAGGTGTAAATGCTGAACTTGATCAGCAGATAGAGGAACAGAGTTAAAGAACCTTGTCACAGTACCAAAATGTCAGTAATAGCAATACCACTGAATTTTCTTAATGCCAATTTTGATACCACATAAAAAACTAATATGCTAATGAACCAAACTTTATTTAGAAAAACAAATATATAACATTAAAATATTAACAACTAAACAAGGGCATGCAAAAATTAGGTAAACACTGATTCATTTTCTCAAGCAATTATTCAAGAAAAATAAACTGAACAAAGAAACAAATTACAAGTATTATCAGCAGTGTCAAGTTTAAATATCTAGAAATGACTAAAATATATTTTAAAAAAAGTACTAAAAATGAAAATAAAAATGATTGGCATAGTCTTCACTGCATTAGATATTAGGAATAGCCCACAATGGTCAAACAACTAGTTTAAGTCAACTAGTTTATCTCTCTCTTTCTACAAACAGACAGAGCACACCTTGATCCACCGGTAACCCATTAGTGTCCTTTTTGTAGATAACAAATAACTGTCTTTTATTTTAAATTCTGAAAGATTGTTCCCACTTTTTAATAAAGATTGTGTCAGACTAGGACAAATGTTTACACCAATGGTTTAATTTTCAATCTAAAAAAAAAACAAAAAAACTTTTTCTTATTAATTTGTTCAAATGAAATCTCCAATATTGTCACGAAAAAGAAAACTGAATCAAATGATGGTATCACGATTTTAACCAGAATAATTAAATCTTGCGTAAAGATTGAGTTTACATATTATATTGTAAATGACTGATTGGTGGATATAGAGATGTTTACATTTAAGTGGGGGATTAATTGTATTTGTGAGGTTACTTTCATGATCCCAGCGTGTGTTCCCCTGTCTTGTGTGGGGACATTTGTGTTACTTCCTGTTTCTAGTGCCATGTTGTAGTCACTTTGTAGTACTATTGTTGGTCCCCTTGATTGCATTCTCAGGTATGTCTTGTTACCTTGATAGCATCTCTGTGTATAAATAGCCCAGTGTTTTAGTCAGTGGTTGTCTCTGTGAGGATGTAGTGTATGTTTCGCATTAGACCACCCCTTTAAGGCTTTGTTGGATCTGTTGTCTTTTATTTTTTAAGAAAAATGTTTCTCTTCATGATTCAATACATTATTTATTGCTAATTAAAGAAAAACTTAAGTCAAAAAACTCTCTCTCTATATATATTTAATAAATGTATAAATTTTCTCAGTGCTTTATTTCACAAAAACGTGAGCATTTGAAAGCAGCTGCCTGCCGCAGTCTATGAAAACACTGAGTCTGTAGATTATCATTGAGTTGTTACCGAAGTACCTGTACTTTTGACATTGCTACAAGGAACTATAAGAAGAAATAGGAAGAGGGTGAGCGGAAAGGTGAGTGGGCGTAGAAAAACAGTAGTCTGGAAGGTTCTGATGATGGTTGTGGAAGACAAGAGGCCGTGGGTTTAAACAGAAGATGAAAAGCAGACATGACACACACTGCAGTGCAGACTTTACAGTCTACATGTTCTCTCGAGCAGTCTAAAAATCATAGACAAGAAAGAACAACGGATGAGTTTGGTAATTGAGATGATGATCTGCGGTGATGTAGAGAAAGGCATGTCTGGAACTGAAATGAAAAAAAAAAAAAAAAAAAAAACTGGCCAAAGAACATTTTGAAACGACCCACATACTGACCCACTCCACCCTCTCCCAAAATTCCCCTGCCCCCTACACAACCCCCACTTGAGAAATGGGGATTGACCCATGATGACCAGCGATTGGAGCAACAACAGCTCGAAAAGATGGTTTTTACCCCCGACAAATAAGGCTAACGGCCAAGTCAACCTTTTCAGCCCACTAGGAATTAGCACAATCTGTTTGGGCTGCACAAACCCAGAGTAATTTTCCCTAAGTAAGCCCAAGTTCCTGCTGGCAAGAGGGCCTCCATGACCTCATTATCTTGCAGCTGTGCCAGGGCAGGCCTAAAGGGGGCAGCACGCAATATGAGACACATTGTGTGTGTGTGTGTGTGAGAGATTATCTGAGAATACATTCCAACATACAGAACAGGCCTTTCACTGAAAGAAAATATCTCTGATAAAAACACACTAAGATGGGATTGTCCAGCGACACCTCAGGAAATGTCTTAAAGGGTGTGTTCACACTTGTAAGAGAACTTAAGTTCTCTTGGTACTTTTGGACTGGGCGAAAAAAGAAAATCCTACACTTAGCCCTGCTTCGCTTAGCATTCACACTGTCATTTTTAACACCCCGAACCCAAAGATACAAAACAAAAGGCACAAGGAAAAGGTCACAACCTGATTGGAAGCTTTCATGAGGTATATTTAGCGACAGAACTTACCGAACATCCAAAACAATGCTGTGTGCTGGGCTAAATGTGCTCGTTTTATGCATTTACATATGGTGGTATTTTTACCAGCTGAGAACTCATGTAGAGCTTATAAAATGTGTAAAGAAGTCAAAACAGCAGCAGGAATTCCTCCGTCGCACACACAAACAAAGATCTGCTGCAAGAAGAAGCAGTTCCGAAGCCTGTACTGAACTGTAATGGAACACTGTAACCTTGATGGAACATAAGAAAAGTACTGTAAAGTACTAAAAAGTTTGGGAATCTCATTATGAACAGCTTGGATTAAGAATATTAATTAGGTGATGTAATATTCGCCTTATTTGCTGAAAGGCAGGTAAGTGAACACTACATATATTACCACTTACTGCTTGTTCGTCAAACAGCTTTTAGTGTGTCCTGAAGCTGGAAGATGTGAACTTAAACACTTTTCCAGAAGTCAATCCCTTATTGAACCTAAAACAACACCTTTTGACTGTGGGAATGCAATGAACTTTGCAATAGCGTTCAGATGTTTTGGTTTTTGTGCCTGCTGCTGTGATCTGTAACACATAAAGTCTTGTCATGCAGTGGATTGTGGTTAAACAAGTCTCTTTCATCTGCTGCTACGCAGATGTGATGCACTAAGTGAGCGTGTTTATGAGGAACAGTTGTTCTGCTGCTTCACTCAGCTGTGTAGTGATTGGATGAATGGCTTCAAGAGATGGTACACCCAAAATGGAGATTCTGTCATCATTTTCTCACCCTCATGTTGTTCCAAACCTTTCTTTCTTCTGTGGAACACAAAAGAAGATATTTTGATATATAAAAGAATCACTTTTGCCCATAAAATAAAAGTCTAAAGTACAAAATAACACTGAACCCTATTGACTTTTTATTGAGAAGAAAAAATACATTTTTTACACTTTTGTATTCTGCAGAAGAAATAAAGTCAAACAGGTTTGAAACAACATGAGGGTGAATAAATGAGGACAATTTTCATTTTCCAATTTTTTTTGTCAAATCACATGCCCCGTAGAAAGAGAACTATCCTTCTCCTAATACCACAGACAAGCAAATATGATAAAGATATTGGATATTTCTTAAATATGTCCCACCCCAACTTCCTTTTTGAATAGGGAATGTCAAAAACAAAAACAAATCAAACCAAAACAAACAAACTGCACTTGTCAAGCAATTTCATGGGCTATTTAATTATGACCAATACCAATTTTCTTCTTCTGTGATTCTTTAATTAGCGCCTTTAATTCTGAAAGTCTAAGCTCAAAGAAAATCCCAAGTATCTCCAATGGTAATAACAACATTGTGACAACATCCATCTCGTAAATACAATCATTCTGCAGCATGTGACTGCCTGACACAGAGTGAGTGACAGGAGGACCAATCCCTATGGAAACAGGGCTGAAATCCTACAGCCGTAATCTTAAATGTCATCTTTGGTGAGCAATTGACAGGTATTAACCGCTAATCCTGTCTGACATCCTCTCCACTTAGACACACACACACACACGCACACACACACACTGGGTTTTCCTGTTTTAATGACTGACCCGTCCAGCAGCTCAGTAGAGAAACGTCCAGACAGCGCACAAAGATGTGACCCCTGCAGTGCACAGAATGGCAACATAGGCATAATTCAGACACTTCTACGAACAACAACATACCAAACTATTACTTTAACAAGGTCATAAATTCACAGCCAGAGTAATAAGTCCAGCCACAACTAATGAAACAAGACATTACTCCTTCCTAGTTAACTGGGCTGTCCAGGCCTCCTGCTCCCTGCAGCTCAAACAAAAGTCTCTTATGTGGCAGAGATTCTGAAAAGGGTCTTGTAAGCATGGTTAAATAATTACAGGAACTAGTCAAATATTCAAGTGAATCCCTGTGTTTTGTACTTTCGGGGCTGCTTTTAATGGACATTTTCATGAGGGCAACATTAAGAATTAATGATCTAAATCGGGCACGGATAATAAGAGAGAAAGGGCATGAGATGAGATGAGTAAAAGATAGAACAGCATGGGGGAGTGAAGGACAGGGGATGAGAAAGGTGAGAGGCCACAGTCTAATTTAAGAGAGTTTAATATAAGGCAAAAGAAGAGAGAGAGAGACCGAGAGAGAGAGACAGGTGGGTGAAACATGTCCTGGTCATAATTCACCCTAATAATAAAAAGAAAAAAGTGGGAAAAAAAGAAGAAAAGAAATTACATTCTGAATAAAGAAATTGAAGTCTGTTTTTAGGAATATTAAGATTCCCAAATTCTCATCACCATAATCAGTGTTGGGGTAATGCATTACAAGTAACAAGTTACTTTGTTTTCCCATGTATTGACTGACAGCTCTCCTGTTGCCATGTTGAGAGAAATTGAGATTAAGTGCAGAGGCATTGTGTGTAAACATGACGGTTACTGTAGTTCTAGACTAAATGTGAGAATTTACTGCACAAACCTGCAATAATCAAATATATTAAATTAAACAAATACAGTGGCATGCGAAAGTTTGGGAACCCCTTGCAGAATCTGTGAAAATGTGAATAATTTTAACAAAATAAGAGAAATCATACAAAATGCATGTTATTTTTTATTTAGTACTGTCCTGAGTAAGATATTTTACATAAAAGATGTTTACCCGGGGGTGAAAACTTTTTGAATTTAAAGATCAAGGTAAATTGTACTTAATGTGTCTTCCGGGAAACATGCAAGTATCTTCTGTTGCTTCCGAAGGGCAGTACTAAATGAAAAAAAAGAAAAAAAAAAAAAAAAGATATTTCAACAAGATAAGAAAAATTTGGATGACATCATCCTGTTCAAAAGCTTTCACCCCCCGGGGCTCTTAATGCATCGTGTTTCCTTCTGGAGCATCAGTGAATGTTTGAACCTTTTTTAATCGTTGTGTTTGAGTCCCTCAATTGTCCTCAATGTGAAAAGACGGATCTCAAAATCATACAGTCACTGCTAGAAAGTGTTCAAATATGCAAAAGATGCTGGCAAACTGAAGAATCTGCAGGACCTGGAGGATTTTTCTGAAGAACAGAGCTCAGTTTAACTGCTCAGAACAAACAAGGGACTCAAGAACAACCACAAAACAAAAAACAGTCGTAGATCATCCAGGTAACCACACACAGTATTAAGAATCAGTGGTTCCCAAACTTTTGAACAGGGTTATTTTAATAAATTCAGCAATTTTTTTTTGTCTTGTGGACTACATGTAAACATCTTTTATGTAAAATATCTTACTCAGGACAGTACTAAATAAAAAACAACATGCATTTTGTATGATCTCTCTTATTTTGTTAAAATGATTCACATTTTCTGCAAGTGGTTCCCAAACTTTCTCATGCCACTGTACATACTTTATGTATTTAATCTCACTTTATTAACCAATGTCTTTGCTGCTGACCTTCGATGATCCAATTCAACCATACTAATAAGCAAAAATTACTTTGTGATAAACATCACTTTTTTCGGGAGTAACGCAATATTGTAATGCATTACTTTTAAAAGTAACTTTCCCCAACACTGACCATAATGCATCCAGATGTTTTATGCTTTTTTTAAAAGGAGGATTATTCTGATTAAATTGTCATTACAATAACACAGATTTTTGAGCCATCTTCAATGCAATAAAGTGGGAAGCAATAAAACATACATCTCTTGTATGTTAATATTAATTAATGCTAATATTAATATGTATTTAATAAATAATAATAATAATAATAATAATAAAGAAATCAATACAAAAAAAATAATAAATCGAATTACTTTCTTGGGTGATTCTCACTAAATGTGTTGCAAAAATCTGAGCAAATTTCATTCAAATAAAAATAAGAAACTACATTTTTTCTTTAAAAAAAAACAAACAAAAAAAGCCTATTTTTCTTTTTTTTTGGATTATGACATTTTCATGATAATTAAGCATAAAGTCTTGTTACACACACAAAATAGTAAAAAATAAATAGATAATTAATTAATTAATAATAAATAAATAAAGATTCTTGTTCTCAGATTCTCATTGTAACAAGAAAAAATATTGTTTACATTTTGAAGTATTTACTGAATTCATTTCTCATTTTCATTTTTTTTTCCACAATGCAAAATATCTTACTGGTCTAAAATGTAGCATTTTTATGCAAAATATATTCCTTACAACTTTCTGTTTTATTTCGGGGTGGCCTGACATGACCTGGACATATTCTTGACAAGTTTCATAAGATTCACCCAGGTAGAGAGAAGTGGAGCGCGAGCAGGAATGACTCCGAGGAACAATCTGAGCGAAACAAGAGTGAGATTGTAAAGGTTTTTCACTAGGTCATGTTCATGTCAGTAATGTTTGGAGGAGATGGAGAGACGAGGACGAGGAGAGTAAAGCCTACTGTTGCACTTTTAACAGCTTTTAAAGAGCAAGCGCACCTGTCAATCAGACGACAACAGCAGAAACCCACACACACCACCTGCCTAACATGAATACAGCATTTACACACACACACATACCCTCACAATTTAAAAAAAAAAAAACAAACAAAAAAAAACCACACAGCAAATCCAAACTGCACATTCAGCACTGTGAAATATCTGTCCTCATGTTAAAGGTGAGTATATGATGCATGTTTGAAGAGGTGTGGAAAGGCATTAACAAAACGAGAACACATTATTGCTTGGCGATGCCTCCTCCCTCATCCGAATCCCAAAGCGGCCTCACCACCAAAACCCCGTGCCACAAAGAGCCCAGATAAAGACACATTATTGAGAATCAGCCTGCTGAAATAACGCGCTCTGACATCTGAGTCAGCCCGCAGCCAGCAGCGTGGAGGTGGGGACGCAGGGGAACAGTTAAAGAGGAGAGAGATAGAGATGGGAGAAGGAGAGAGAGAAACTCTATGAACTCTGTGCTGATGAGGTACCGCAGTAGACATCGCAGATCTCCATGGATCTGCTCACAGCTTGATGCGGACTAAAGTGCTATACATTAACGTCATGAAATATGCATATTTTAGACAGCAGCAGTCCTAATTCATCAGCAACTGTCAGAAAACATGGTTCTGAAAGTGTATTCATAATTAATGAAAGCATCATCCCTATTGGCAAAAACCTTTTTTCAAGGTTGATCTTTCCTCTAGATCTGGCTGATGTGTGGAAATTATTTTAAGCATCACAAACCTGAGGAAAACCTCTAATCTCCTTGGGGAAAAAAAGTGATTATGGTGATAATTTATTCCATTTTTTAGGCATTCAACTCAATTTGTGCATTATAAAATATGTAATATGAGGCATTTCAAAGACAAACCTTGAAACTTTTCCATGTGCACAATAAAACAACCCGTGACAGTGTTCATACTTTACTTTGTTTAGAAAAGTGTGAGCGTGTCTATGTCCAATCAGATCATTAAGCACTTCAGCTCTGAATTAATTACAGTGCTTCCCCACAAACATCTGAGATCAATTCAGCTTAAATCTGCTTAAAAAATAAAAAGTTGGAATGGAGCTAGTATGTTATTTATTATTTTTTTAATTTTAGCTTTGGGTATGTCTTCTATTTTTGGGTCAAATATTAAAAGGAAGAAATTAATACTTTTATTTTGCAAGGATGCATTAAATTGATCAAAAGTGACAGTAAGGACTTTTACATTGCTACTAAAAGATTTCTGTTTCAAATAAATGCTCTTTTGAACTTTCTATTCATCAAACAATCCTGAAAAAAAAAAAATGTATTAAACATATGATTAATATGAAGCAGCACAACGGTTTTCAACATTGATAAGAAATATTTCTTGAGCATCAAATCAGCATATTAGAATGATTTCTGAAGGATCATGTGACACTGAAGACCTAAGCAATTCAATTTAATTCAAGTTTATTTGTATAGCGCTTTTCACAGTACATCAAAGCAGCTTATTTGTATAGCGCTTTTCAAAGCAGCTTTACAAAAATGCTTGTTTCAGTGTTACAATTTAGGAAGTATTCTGTTATCATTGTGTATAAGTAATGTCCATATGGCAGTAATATACTCTATCCAGCTATAATATAATATGATATGCATTTAAGTAATGGCTGCTGAAAATTCAGCTTTGCATCACAGGAAAAAAATTATATATTCAAATACAAAACAGCTATTTTAAATTGTAATCATATTTCCTAATATTACTGTTTTACTGTATGTTTAATAATAAACAAATGGAGACTTGGTAAACAAACATAAGACACTTCTTTCTTGACATTTAAAATTCCTACCAAACCAAAACGGTAGTGTACATAATTTACATCATTTGCAGAAGGATTGCACCAACTAGTTGAGTAGTTTGGCTACGGGTTTTTGTCAACTAGTATAACTTGTATCACTGAGGCAGACACTGGCCTCCAAACAAGGATATTTTCAGAGTAAAAAAAAAAAATATATATAGTAAGAAAGTTCAAAAAACACAATTTTAAGATACACACTTGCATATACCAGAAAAACTCACAATTGTAAAAAAGAAAACAGTTACAACTGTGACATGTAAAGTCACAATAAGAATATGAAGTCATATTGATATAAAATTCAATTAGAAGAAATAAAAGATGCAAATGTGAGAAAAAAAGAGTCACAATTAGGAGATATAAAGTTGCAATTGTGAGATAAAGTCACATTGTGAGAAATAAAGAGTCATTTAGATCAGGTAAACAATGACCTGCCAACCAGCTGACTACTTTTCTGAGAGACTAGTCGAATAATAAAAATAACAGACTTCACTGAAGTTTTTGCATAATGAATTGCTATTGGTCTTCTTTGTTGTATCTATAGATGCCTTAACACTCTGCAATACATGCATTTTATTGATTCCTTGTGCACAAAAAAACATTCTGAATGCCAAAGCAGCTCTGATGTGGAATTAAATTTATGCCTTGAAAGCACTGTTATTTCCTTCTGGAAATGCAAACCTAGTTATTTTAATGTCACATTGTTGTATAATACAAAAAGTCTTAAAAAGAAACAATGGAGATATCTTTATTTGCATACATACTCCATCTTCCCATATCAAGATTACATAGAGCCTCCATCTCGAAGCATACGTTTTTCAGCACCGACTCAGGTTCACCTGCAGTGTTTTCCTGTATTTTGGCACAATGCGGTCTTCACTCCATTTTAACAAGATGCCCAATCCCTGCTGGTCAAAAATGGCCCACAGCATGATGCTACACAAGCATACTTCACTGCAGGTATGGTGTTTTAAGGTGTAGGCAGCGTGAGATATGCACCTTTGAATTCTGTTCAAAAGCTCTACCTTGGTCTCATCTGACCACACAATCTTTTCTAGGTCTGCATTATGCTTTCCCCCCCACATGGTTCTTTCGAAGTAATGGCTTCTTTTGTATCACCACCCCATGTAGGCCAGAGCTCTTGATATGACTGACCTTACATTTTATTCTCAGCTACTGAACTCAAAGTGATTGTTGGCCTCTCGCAAGTCTCCTTCTTCAGAGTTTCGAAGAACAAGCTTTCTACTCAGTGTCTTGTTGGTTTGATGTAGCTTGTACTTTTTGATAACTGAACGAAAAATGCCTACTGGGATATCCAAATACCCAGACATTGTTTTGTACAATTTGTTATTCAGTATGATGTGAATTTGGATAATATAGTAGTGGCCCAACTTGTGCACTATATGCAAAGAATTCTTCTACCTTACAAACCATTATATGGCTTCGGAAGACTTTGAACATAGTGCATAAATCATATGTACTACATTTATGATGGTATTTGGAGCACTGGCCACTGTCTATCATTATCCATTTCATTTTGATTTCAATAAAGAATAAAATTTAAATGGATTGGATCCACGAATACAAATACAAATGCGCTGTATGTCGAAGGAAGGCTGTCTCTTACTCTGTCTCATTTCCTCTGAGGTAATTATCTTAATAGGTTGACTAATAGCACCTCTCAGAAGTGTGTCAATGGTCTGGGAGGGATGAAGCAGATGGGATGTGGTAACAGAAACTGACAACACACAGGACCCTGCAAACCACAGAACCTACATCAAGCAACAGTCCAGATAAGGTCAAAATGCTAATGCTAACGCTAATAATGTAATTCAATTTCACCTTGTGTTAAGACCACAACAAAATATCCTAAAGACTAACCTTGTATTTGCATAATACATTGCATGAAAGCAAGACGATTCAAAGTCTGGAAATAATGCTTCTCGAGGGCTGTTCCAGTCATTTTTTTTAAGTAGGTGGTGAAAATAATGCTGAGTTTCAAGCTGTGTGGAACGTAGCTATAAACATGTTTAAATCATCTGCCAGTGCAGTACATTTTCTAGAAAAACAAGTCTTAATATCCTATTCACTGTTGCTTTTGAAGTAAATTTATCTTGTTTTAACTTTGTAAATTTTAGAGCTGCCCCAGACTAAAGATTTATGATAGTTTATGATATTAATTTAATTATATTAATTATATTACTTATATTAATTACTTAATATATACTGGGGGGTGGCGTCGGTAAATGGTTTGAGTTTCAGGGGTGAGAAAGAATATTATATGTGTAACATTGCTAGCATTGTTCTACGTTACAGAGAAATACCAAACCATAATATAAAATATAAATTAAGCACTGTCAGAACATTTTAATAATTTATTAATACACCAGTGATTTCTGAGTCAGTGTCGGCTGCAAAGACATATGACAATGCTGACTCGTCATCTTTGCAGTATAGTGGGCGCACCTGTAGAGAGAAATGCATGTTTCATATACAGTAGATTACATAATCAGAGAATATTTGTTTTCGACTTGAATTGGTTAATTTATAAGTAGACAATTCAATATTTCTTTAGGCATATTTCTCATGTCTGTAAGGTAAGTACACACTTGACATTTGACTTGACATTTGATATTCAACAGTGCTTTGATCTGCCTGCATTGACACTATTCTTTTAAGAGCTGCTGTGCAGCCAAATAATGTACCAGTTATCAATGTAAAGCTGCTTTGAAACAATCTACATTGTAAAAAGCGCTATATAAATAAAGGTGACTTGACATGACACTGAGTTTCAGTTCATTTTTATGATGCACACCAGAACATGGAGACCGAGACAGCAGAAAGAGTTGAACCCTGTTTGTTTTCTTTATTTTACAAAAGCACAAACATTTGTGAGTTTACACAAATGAAAGCAGCCCTTTACAGTTTTGAATGTTGTCTTACTCTTATCTGTATGATCAAAAATGATGAACTTAAAGGAACACTCCACTTTTTTTGAAAATAGGCTCATTTTCCAACTCCCCAACTACCACTTTTAGCATAGCTTAGCATAGTTTATTGAATCTGATCAGACCGTTAGCATCTCGTTAAAAAATGACCAAAGAGTTTCAGTATTTTTCCTATTTAAAACTTGACTCTTCTGTAGTTACATCGTGTACTAAGACCGACGGAAAATGAAAAGTTGGAATTTTCTAGGCCGATATGGCTAGGAACTATACTGTCATTCCGGCGTAATAATCAAGGAACTTTGCTGCCGTACCATGGCTGCAGCAGGCGCAATGATATTACGCAGCGCCTGTGACCCCCTGCTTGCACAGGGAGCGTGCCTTGCAACCATGGAGACATTTGTGAGAGACGCTGTGTAATATCACATGCGCCTGCTGCAGCCATGGTACGGCAGCAAAGTTCCTTGATCATTACGCCGGAATGACAGTATAGGTCCTAGTCATATTGGCCTAGAAAATTGCAACTTTTAATTTTAACTACAGAAGAGTCAAGTTTTAAATAGGAAAAATATTGAAACTCTTTGGTCATTTTTTAACAAGATGCTAACGGTCTAATCAGATTCAATGAACTATGCTAAGCTATGCTAAAAGTGCTACCGCCAGACCCGGAGATCGGCTGAATGGATTCGAAAACGGTAAAACTTAACTGTTTAACTCTAGGGGAGTTGGAAAATGAGCCTATTTTCAAAAAAGTGGAGTGTTCCTTTAAGTATTTTAAGTTCTTTTTTACTGTTATCAGGAAAAAATGCAAGTGATTGCGCTGACGCCGTTAGTGTGCACAAACACTTGGATATGCACCAATAATAGGGCACATAGAGCGAGCAGCCATGTAAAGTGGCAAACGTTAGGCTACTACTTACATGTTTCAAATGTTAAGCCATAGTTAGGTTGATAAATGATAGGAGAACATTTGGATTTCCTGCCGACATACTGTAATTACCACATGGACCAGCCATGTTACGTCACATACTGCATGACTTCGCCACTTCCTGTGGAGTTTTTTTTTTCTGCAACTAACCGACTAATTAAAATGACTAATCTTCTCATCAACTAACATTTGTCAACTATTAGGGGGCAGCTCTAGTAAATACGTTTATATTTATACTGTTTTGTACTGACAAAATGTACTTACTAATAGGTGTGACTCTAAATTAACCTGTTAATTTAACACAACATCTTACAAAAGTGAATTTAATACTCTCTGTATGAACAAATAACCGATGTCAATATTTTCTGTTTCCATCTCTAATGATTGATGTAAATTGCTTGTAACCATAGTGACTGAAGTAAATATCAAAGATGGCGACTTGTAAACCATTTTTTTTTTTTGTAACCATTTAGTTACATAATCTTGTTTTTACTAATTTGTCAAAATAGTGTGAATGTACACTGATGTTCAAAAGTATGGGTTAGTCCATTTTTAAAAGAATTCATTTTTTTCAGCAAGGAAACATTAAATTTATCAAAAAATAAATAAAAAAAATTGACATTGTTATAAAAGATTTTGGTTTTAAATAAATGTTGTTCTTTTGAACTTTCTATTCATCAAAGAATGCTTAAAAAACTATATCACTGTTTCCATAAAATATGAAGCATCACAACTGTTGTCAACATTGATAATAATAAGAAATGTTTCTTGAGCACCAAATCACAGAATCACAGAGAAACGATGCTGAAAATTCAGCTTTGCCATCACAGGAATAAATTAAACATCTTACAATCAATTAAATTTCAAACAGTAATTAATATTTCTCAATATTTAATGTTTTTAGTGTATTTTTGATTAAATAAATGCAGCCTTGATGACCATAAGAGACTTTCAAAAACATTTAAAAAAAAAAATCTCACTGACCTAAAACTTTAGAACGATAGTATAACTTCATTTTAAACAGGACTGACAACTGCATGCTGCAGCTGAGTGTAGCCAATGTGTATGTGTGTGTGTTTGTGTGTGTTTATGTTCAATAATATTTCCATTTCTACTCCTCAGAGCCTTCACCTACATAACCATCCGAATTCTCTATTCTCTTTCCCTCACACCATTCTCTCCATCCATCATTCTATCCCTTCATCTTCCTTCACCCTGTCTCTAGTGAACAGCTGGTGAGGAGAATTCCCACAATCCCTCACACCGTAATCTCCCTCCCTCTGCTCACACGTCCATCCATCAAAAGAGCCTTTATTCACCCCTGCTGCTGCTGCATGTGTGTGTGTGTGCTGGGTTATGTCTGATGTCACTGTGAGCATTATAGTTAGCTGTGCGGAAAGTTTAGTAACGTACAATCAAATTAAATCTTCATGTGATGAAATAAACACACCAGCCACAGCGTCCGTAATGCATTTATGAAGATCATATGTTAGCAAGACTCGCTTTGAATGGTTCTACATTTACACAAGGCCAGGTGTGTGTATGTTTGTGTGTTTTTATGTATACGTGTGTGTTTTTGTGTGCTTAATGACTTTAAGCGCAGTTGCGGATGCCAGGAGGTTAATGAATCACTGTGTTAAACCGTCTATATCCCATTAACCTGAGACCTACAGGATGATTTTTATCAGGAGAATATAAGCACACACACAAACACGCACAAAGATCTCTCAGATCAAACCGACACATGCAGAAATCGAAATAGAGCTGGAAATTCAAACGGACATATTCATAGGGATAAACACAGACTTTACGCTGTGACACACAGTACACACACACACACACACACGCACGTTTACACACCAACCATAGTGTGGTGTGGGGCTCTGATTGCTGACCTAGTTTGGGAGGGACCTGTCACTACTCATAGCCATCAGATGGCAAACTCACTGGCTCAGCATGGCAGACACACACAAACATGCACACAAACACACATCCACAAACGCTGAACTTTGGAACTCAGAGAGAAGTGCGGCATCTGTGTGAAATTAAATAGTACGGTTTTAATTTTGACATGGCTTCAAACTGTGCAGCAAGGTATGCTAAACGTTACCGCTAAAATACATAAATGAAATGGCATGCTATAAAGTGTGTGGTCGAGCTGGAAAAACCTCTCACGTTTCTACACTGCAAGCAAGTACGGGGTTCCAAATGTGAAATAGAGTGTTGCAAAAAGGTGACCCAGTTTTAACAAAAACTGCCTAATTTTACCACACTGAAAAAACATTGATGTAGACAATTTCCACTCAGAAACTGCAAGTTAATTTAACAAATAATTACAAAGACATGGCAAGTAACACATTGAATTAAACCTGAAATTTTGAAGTAGAGAAAGACTGAATTTTCTTATAAAACATACTCCAATAATCTTTGTTTTATTTTTTTTACAGTGCAGTTTAAACAAAAAATAATTTTCAATGGTAAAAAATTGTGAATCATTTTATATTAAAATGATTATATCACTATAAATTGTAATTTTATTATCAAAACATATTATTAAATATTAATGAAATACATTTAAGTGGTGAAACCACAAAAAGACTTTAGAAAAATATTAATCTAAATCTTAAATTAAAAGTAAACTAAATGTAATCTAAATCTTAAAAATAAATCTAAATCATAAATTTAAATGCAAATTTTAAATCTAAATCTTAAATCAGTATCTTGTGTTAAATCTAAATTTAACATATTAAATCTAAATCTTAAATAAGTACAAATCTAAGCGAAATCCAAGTCTTAATAAGAAATCTAAATCATAAAACTAAATGCAATTTTAAAATGTGAATCTTAAAATCAAAATTTGTCAAAAAAAGTGTTAAATCTAAATGTAAAATATTAAAATGCAAGTTCAAATCTAAATGTAATTTAAATCTTAAAAAAAAAAAAAAAAAATCAAATTTAAATGTAAAGTTTAAATTGGAATCTCAAATAAAAATCATGTTAAATCTAAATGTAAAATTTTAAATCTTGAAAAAAAAAAAAAAAAGTACTAAATCTTCAGTTAAAAAAACCCCTCTAAAATCTAAATCTAAATGACGTCGCTTACTTGCAGACAATGTAGTTTCATTTATTATAACTCATTTTGCTGTATCGCATCACTCGCTCACACTGGGAGGTTATATATTTGTGTACACACACCGGGTAGGGTCGGAGTAGGGTTCATCTCTAATATTTCAGCTTAACCTTGATAAATAAACCAACAAGACCTTTTCAATAATTAACAACCCCTCACCACAAGTCTAATCCAGTGTGACAAAAACAAACACACACACACACACACACACACACACAGATTCTCCAGAGCTGAAATCTCAACGAGTAGCTGTAGGATGGGCAAACAAAGCCGTACATGTAAGACCACAGTAATACACTTTTTAATCTAATACCGTTAACATGGTCAGCAATGCAACTAGTGTGAATTATCGACTATGTGATTATGTGCTTGGCAGAACAGGATGGTAAAGGGGAGGTTTTGGAGAGGGATTCTAATGCATTGGGTTTTTTGAATGCTTTTTTAGGGTAAAGTGCTCCCCTGGGAACTCGGTTAGCGTCCAGTGATCAAAGTTTTGACAAAAGAGCTCGGAGCGTTTGATACACTCTGATACACACTCAGCAGGGAGAAGATCTCAGCTTCAAACAGTGCAGATCACAGGGGAAACAAGCACCAGCTAAAAGCATCACTCGCAGCCACACACACCAGGACGGAACCGCAAAAACCTACACTAATAAGCCGTGCTTTTATCTTATATTAAAACACAAATAGTTTACATCCGTGATTTATAACAGCACAGACACCAAACATGGTGAAACACACAGTGCGTGTGTGTTTTACCATTGGTCGGGCTGATGTGTCTAGCTGCTCTTAAATGCCCTTGAGTCTCACAGGCCCATTACAGCCAATTAAGATCCACATAATCACAAGCGTGTGCAAAACCGCAGCACCCGACGCTCTGTCTTTCTCTTTCTCATTATGGGCATATTGTAGAAATTAACAACTGCCAACATAGGTTAATTAAAAGTGATTTCCTTAGGGAACAAACAGTAACACGCACACATTTTCTGTGTTTTATCGATGAATTCATCTATTGGTGGAGCAACTATGAGGTAAATTTGACGGGACAGAACCCCTGCGGCTGATGCGTGTTACTATTGCACTTGGGTAATTAGCAAATATTCCCTAAAATGTTTGTCCATTCAAATTATTATTATTATTTTTTTTTTTTAATAGAAGAAATGATTTGAAAATCTTGTTTCTGGGCTTTAACCTTTTTTATATTTAATTTTAAATCAGGGCTCTCAAATTCATATTAAATGGCAGTCAACTAGAATCATTTGAGTAGCTGCAACAAATGCAAGTGTTTATACCTTGAATTTTAACTATAAAAGAACAGTTATCATACAGCTAAGCACACAACCATCACAAAACTTTTTTTAATGGATGTGAATAATAAATAAATAATAAAAATAAATAAATAAATATTTACATCCACTGAAAATGTTTGAGAAAGATTGTGTGCTAAAAAACCTACAAAACTACAAGATAACATGACGTGGAAGAAAAAAAATTATATATATATATTTTTTTTATAATATTATTGTGGCCACAAATTAAGAATTTTTTCACATGACTTATTAATGGCCATGTCTTATTTATTCCTTCCCTCGTTTTAGTTAATTTGTGACCACATTGTACGATTTCCTTGTGGCTACATTGTAGTAATTTGTTCTCTTATTTTAATTTTGTTAAATCATGGCCACAATTTAACTAAAATGAGGGAATGAATTAAGTAGTGGAAACGAATTCTTAATTCGTGACCATGATATCTTGTTATTTTCTCCCTGCATGTTATGTGTAGGATTCTAAACATTAAAGGCGCAATAGGTGATTCTTTTTGTGAACATGGTGAACATTTGTTGTTATACTTGTTGTAAGTCTCTTCATATCCTGATAGCAATCATTATGTTAAATGGTATAAATGTATTTTTATAAATATATGTCATCTGTGGAAGGCGTAGGACCATAAAAGGTTCATCCAATTATTATATTCAGTCCAAATGAAATAATACAATGTCCTACCTGCCTGTCAACGCATGTTTTTACATACCCTCGCGCAGACATCATCAGCGCGTTTCATGCTATGCAGAGTTTATACAGACAGACCTCAGTCACGGAGCACCGCAAACAAACAGCAGCCACCTTTAACAGTTCCTACCGAATCAAAACAACAGGCTTATTCTTCGTTCACGCCATAACTACCGTATGCAACCAGTGACGTTCTAACTGGAGCTGTTCAGTCAGACTCGGAATTATGCGGATCCATGTCAACAGTATCAACACCAAAATGAATCTGCAGCAGTCAGGTACAAGCTCTCTAAGTTGTTTACATTCATTATTATTGTAATGTTATGTGCTTTGAGACATGAGGTAGTTTAATGTCATCTCTTGTGACACTTTGCAGAGAGCAGCTGTGTGAGTGTGCTTTCATGTGTTTTGGAGGAGGCGTGGCTTTGGACGGCAATTTGCAGGGAGGGTGGGATCGTATTCTTTCAATGCTAGCAGGCTAACGTTAGCATTTCCCAGATCACCTACTGCACCTTTAGAACCAAAATGCAGTTAAAAATTGATTTGTAGGTCAGATGAGAGAATAAATTACTCCTAACATTTGAGGAGGGCACAAGATGATTTGATATGTGGGCCTAATTTGGATTGTAGGCTGATAGTTTAATAAAAGTTACAATAGAGGGTGACAAAAGAAAATTACATGACAAGACAAACTGTGATACCAACACCAAGGAACGATATGCCTGGAATACGTGTGCCTAATTACTGCACTGCAACCTCAAAATAAATGATGGCTAAATGAAAAAAAATAAAATAAAATGGAGGCACAGTATCTCACAGTATCTTTTACAAATGCTTAATCCCCTTCTGTACACACATCATATGTATGGTTATGGATGGTGCTTCTGACTTCTGCAAGTAAATGTAGCTGTCACTCCCAAAACTGCACTCTTGGTTTCTTGTCATTACGATATTAACACACACACACACACACACACACACACACACACACACACACACACACACACACACACACACACACACACACACACACACACACACACACACACGCGTATATGTGGTTTACGGGGACTCTCCATAGACGTAATGGTTTTTATACTGTACAAACTGTACATTCGATCCCCCCACACTACCCCTACCCCTAAAACTACCCATCACAGAAAACTGTCTGCATTTTTGGAATTTCAAAAAAACAGTTTAGTATGTTTTTTAAGCCATTTGGTTTACGAGGACACAGGAAGTGTCTTCGTAAACCATGTTTACGTTGTAATACCCATGTTATTATACACATTTGTGTCCTCATAAACCATGTATACAAGAACACACACACACACACTTACCTATAATGTAGTAGTCTCGTAAGTTTTTGAACTCGTGACCCCACAGGTTGGGCGAATACTCCTGGAACTTGATGGTAAACCTCATATCGCTGTTGGGTTTGTCGCAGGTAAGCAACAGGTTGGGGGCGCCCATCACCTCACACCTGTCGGCCTGCTCTCGTGACGACACCAGGTACAGTTTATAATACTCATACTCAGGGGGAGAGTTTGGCCCCAAGGGACTTGTGGCAGGACACACAAGGTCCAAACGATCCCCTATTTGAGGGTAGATTATATAGCCCCTCTCATCTCCAAACCTGCAGAAAGAGAGAGAGATAAAAAGTGAGTGACAGACAAATAAGTAATGATCATCTCCATGGAAACTGAGATTGACAGTCTGATATTTGCTTGCATGTACGTGCATGTGAAACTGCAAGGCCTGTTTGATGCCGGAACTGCCCTTTTGTTCATACATTTTTTTACTCAAAATGTAAACATACATGCCCTTTGCTTCTGGAGAGTGTGTGAGAGGGCATATGTGTGGCTTTGCTTGCCAATGTGATGAAAATGAGCATGTGTAGAGGTCACGTTTGCCTACAAAGATAAAACCTGAAATCACTTAGATTGTGAGGAGCAGCCAATGGCTTAAAGGGAAAGTTTAAACAAAAATGAATATTTTGGTCATCATTTACTAACCCTCATGTCTTTGCAAACCTGTATGACTTTCGTCTGTGGAACATAAAGATATTTTGAAGAATTGTACTGGTCGCTCTTTTCAATGCAATTATGAAGAAATGGGGACTTCCAAGCTTCAAAAAGGATTTAAAAGCACCATAAAAGCATTATAAAAGTAGTCCATAAAACTTGTGCGAGAAACAGAATTTAATTTAGCTATTATTTAGCAATTATCTTCCCCTTCCCCGGAGATGTTGACTGCTGTATCCGGATCACTGAGTAAATGAGTTAACAGAGAACTCGATCAGTTTGATTCCTGAATGAATCATTTAGACCAGGGGGTGGATTCACTATTTTTTTTTTAAGAAGTTCATAAAAATGTTCCTAAGTGCATATCTAAACAAATTCTTACAAGGGATAGTTCACCCAAAAATGAAAATTTGATGTTTATCTGCTTACCCCCAGGGCATCCAAGATGTAGGTGACTTTGTTTCTTCAGTAGAACACAAATGATGATTTTTAACTCCAACAGACCGTCTGTCAGTCGTATAATGCTTGTCAATGGTAATTCCATTTATAAGAGTCATCCGGTTGGTGAGGTCTGAAAACACGTTCGGATGACGGAAGTGATGTCTCGCACTTATACTTCAATGAGTGCGAGACATCACTTCCGTTGTCAGAGCACGTTCAGACCTCACCAACCGGATGCGCAAGGCAGTTGGACATAGTGGTGTTTTAGAGGTAAAAAATTATATAAATACTGTTCGGTTTCTCGCACAAACTGATCGTTTCATGTCTTAGGACATCAGTGTGTCGTCACGAGCCGCAGGGTTTAATTTGGATTTGTCTGTGCATGTTTTTTTTACTCTTATAGATGGAGTTCCCATTGACGAGCATTATACGACTGACAGACCGCAACGGTTGGAGACAAAAATCATCATTTGTGTTCTACTGAAGAAACAAAGTCACCTACATCTTGGATGCCCTGGGGGTAAGCAGATAAACATCAAATTTTCATTTTTGGGTGAACTATCCCTATAAGTTTTCAGATATTTTCCTCAGAACATTTTTTTTTTCTTAAAGGGGACCTATTACGCCTTTGTTTTTGGGGTCTACCAGAACACATTTTTATGCTTGAATGTTCAAAACCATTATTTTTCACATATTTTACATTATTGCAGCACCTCTCTTCCCAGTCTGTTTAGTTCCTGTCTCAATGAAGTCCCTCCTTATGAAAAGCGCAGTTTGCTCTGATTGGTCGGCTAGACCAGTGATTGCGATTGGTCAACCGCTAAGAGCGTTCTTCTGAAAAGTCACGGCCCTTATCATCAACACAGTACCAACTCAACTCCCCCCCCAGTGACTGTGTTTGTAACTTTGCATACCTTTTTTATACGCAAAACAGCAAGCATAAGACCCCTTTAAGAAGAAAATTACAGGCTTTGGGGTGTTTTTCTTTTAGTTGTTCAGTGTGTCTTCGGCATAAACCACCATACATTCAGATAACACCAAAGGCTGTATTTTTGTGCTGCCTGCATTACAGTAATAATCGTAATAAACGTGCACACTACTTTTTGTTGCAACTGGCATGTTAGGAACTCAGTGCTATGTGTCACTTTTTAAATGAGCCATGTATTTTAAAGTTATTTTTAAAGAACCTGTCTCAAGATAAAGACCGTCGCAAGATGGCCCGGATGCTGCCGAAAAATTATATTTAATTTTATAATTACTACATAAGACCTCTATTTGGTCCCTATAGAGTTGTTACTGAATTTCCCTGTAGAGTTGTTACCGAATTATGTGCGATGTCACATGAAGAAAACTCAAAAGAACAATGCCACTTCTCTCATGAACATAGCAAAGACAGTTGTGGAGAATGTTTATGGTACTTTATTATTTTGGAGCTTGACAACCCCAGTCCTCATGTTATGAAAGAGTGTTAATTTTTGGGTGTACTAAAGGGTTTGAGAATTCATTAGCTTGGCATAAAAATGATATAGAGTCTATCAATGAAATGAAAAAAAGTGTGTATATGACAAGATCATATCCAAATATATGAACACTGTCATAAAAACAGCTTTGAGCACAACAAACAATTATTCATTATTTTATAGTACATTCTCAGTCAAACCAAGGCCAAAAGCTGAGACACAGCACTTAAAAGCTCCTATACTTCCATTCTATTGAGGAAAAACTGTGGCATTTACCAGACTGACATTTTTGCTCTATTCAGAGACTGAGTCTTGTTCTGAAGTTGAAAATTTACCTCACAAATAACCCCACTGCAGATAAAGGCATTTTGCAGGCCCCTCACTCCTCGCGCTAAGTGTATAAAGCTTGACATTTCCATCAGGCTGAGACATCCAAGCAAAACTCCAATTAACCACACCGCAGTTTAAAGACACCATTGCACAGAGAGACAGATAGATCCAAAAAAAAAATAAAAAAATGCTCCTAGTCAGCCAGATGAGGGGAAAAAAGTTAAAATCATGTGAAAGCAAAGCACCTGATCTGTGTATCAACACATATCCATTAACACACAGAGTTTTGGCCTCAATCAGTGGTCTGTCACACCAAATAGACGTGACCAAGATGCAACGAAAGCCATTGTGATCTTGGTCTATTCATTAGCTACTAACATAAGGGATCAGACAGAGGGCAAAATCATTATCTAATAATCAGACGCTTTATATTATCAAATGAAAACTCAGAACACCACTGTTTGGAGCAAAACACGCACTAGGATTTCAGTGTTTACATTGTGCTGCTCATTGAACCAAGAAATTTACCAAAGGCTTTGAATTATGATGACTACACTCACAAACACTCTGACCATTTAAGATGAACTGGGTTCATTTGACTGTCTGTATGTTTAGTTATTTATAGAGACTTGTTTAATCCTTTTGTCTGTGTGATATATTTACCTAATTGAGTGCGATAGAAGACACAGGGGAGCAACCTGGCATTCTTTACTGGTTAACTAGATTGCGATTGGTTAGTGAACTCACCCCACACTGTTTAGATAAAGGTTAAAGGTGGTTGGCCTGATTACATGCTGTCACTTTTGGGAGGCGTTGTGGGTTTCTGTGCTGGTTTGATGCTTCTCATTGGAATGTTTGAATCCCAGGGCTCCTTTACACTTGCACTGAAGAGATGGAGTGACTTTGGGCCGCCCTTGAGTTTCTAAGGCCGTCGGAAGCTTTGAATCCAGACTCTGTTTTTCCCCTTTCACTCATAAACAAACCTTCACTTCACTCACACCAACACAACATTTTCCCATGAGCCAATGCTGGACTTCCCAAAGATTGCTTTCAGCAAGATAATGCGACAGAATGAAAAGGAAGTGAAAATCATAATTGTAATAATTCCAAATTCATGCATAATCTTTGTTGTTTGACAAAAGCAGGTGGGGGCATTCACCGTATATAATCATCAAAATTAGGTTTCTAGCTGCTGCAAACCACGGTCAGTGTTAAAAGGGTCAGAGAGAGGGTAGAAAATTATTACAAAATACTAAATTAGGACATTCTATGTAGTCAAAAGTGTAGAGTATGGCTCCTTTAATTTCGCAACAGAGGACAATGGCGCATTTCATCTTTCTTGTGTTTTCCTTACGCTCAAGCAAATGGATACGTTAACCTCAAATCCTGCCACCCTGCAGATCCCAACTGTTTTCCTTCAGTCCAAACGGAAGACATTTCTATCAGAGAGCTGTCAGACCCCTGCTGAGGCATACGAAGCACGGCGACCATTACCAAGACCACCCCAGAATAACAAAGGACAAAAATCAAATCTCAGCATAATACACTTTACTGATGGAGGCAAATGTAACATGCTGCATCTGTTTCTGACTACACTACACTGATTTTTCAAAGGCTTTTAAACATGTCAAAATTTCTCTGTGATGTGATCACCAGTTGACGAGCTGAATGCATTTCTCTTCCCTCTACACAGGAAAAAACAGCTTTGCTTGTTGAAGAAACTGACAGTCTTTGTCTGTTCACGGTTCAAGCGAATTGCAGAAATATTGTGCGTTCTTTGCAGTGGTTATCAGGCCTGATGATGCAAAATTTTCTCTAGGGTTGGTTGATTTTGCAAACATATTTATTCATGGAAAAGGTGATTTTTGGTGTAAATCTGAGTTGAATCAAACCTTCTTTTGCACTGAAGTAAACAGACAATCAAAGTGATAAATGACTACATATGTATTGGAAACACTCCTTCTGTGATCTCCATGAACTCTCCATGATTTTAATATAATGCCATCTGAGACTGATCTTTTTATGTATGAAATATGCAGCATGAAATGTCAATGTTTATCTTCATTTACATGGAAATTTAAGAAACACATTCTTACATAGGAAAAATAACTCTTCAGCATTGAAAAAAACCCTCTCAAATCAGTGATTAAGTACTTGTCAATGGATCAGAATTTGCAAAGTTTATACTCATTATCGATTCACCACTGCAGAATCACAAATACAAAAGTTTCCTCATGCCACACAAGGCAACAAAAGGTTGATGGAGCTGAAACTCAAACAAACCCATGTAGTAAACCACTGATTACACTTCACCTCACTGCAGCAATGTGGAAAATTACCTCTATTTTGAGTTTATATAATGACACTATTTTATAATTTTTGTAATTGCACAAAACTAGGGATATTTCCCTTCCTCTGGTTCTCTAAGAATGTGTTTGTGTGCGCGTAGATCCCCTGATGTCACAAACCAGATTGTCTTTAAAAGTAAAACTTATAAATAATGCAGTAAATAAAGTAAACTTTTTTCCACCATTTTAAAAATGCAGAAAGTTTTTTTTTTTTTTTTTTTTAGGGTTAGGATTAGTCTATACCAAGACCAGACTGACTCTCAGAACTTTATTATTTTCTCCACTGATTTTGCGGTAAAATTGTGCAAATGTGAACATATTTAAATATGGTAAATGGTGTTCAGGATTTGGACCCACCCCCATGTCATCCAAGATGTTTATGTCTTTCTTTCTTCAGTCGAAAAGAAATTAAGGTTTTTGAGGAAAACATTCCAGGATTTTTTTCCATATAGTGGTCTTCACTGGGTTACAATGGTTTGAAAGTCCAAATTGCAGTTTCAGTGCAGCTTCAAAAGGCTCTACACGATCCCAGCCAAGGAATAAGGGATTTATCTAGTTAAACCAGTGTTTCTCAAACTTTTTCTGCCATTCCCCACTTTGGAGGTAGGGAAGGGTTCCGAGGCTCACCTGTCCCCAATCACCCCAACAAAATGTTAATAAACTAGGCTTTAAGTTTAACTGTCAAAATGTATTAAAATTTATTTTAACATAACATTTTAAAAACATAAAATCAAATAACAGCATTAAAATCTTTCAAATAGAGAAAATAAAAGTGCAATTATAATCACTTTGCATTATAATTATATATATAAATTATAAATTAAATATTTTTCTGAGTTTTTTTTTTTTTTTTACGCGACCATTTTAGAATGTTTCCCCTTGTTTCCATGGCGACGCGTCATGCTCACGTCACGTCACACACCGCAGCCACAATAACACTGTATGACAGATGTAACTCTTTTATTTCGTTTCTCCTTATTTTATTCAAATATTCACAAACTTGCTTACCATGTCATCAACTGATCTGATATTCCAATTCTCAAATATGTGTAAGTGAGTGTGTTTTGTCGTTTAAAAAAACGTAATAAATTATCTTGATCTATAACGCGAGATGCATGGGCGCCGCCATGTTTGTTTGCGCAGCTGTTCAGAGAGTCCTGTCAGTCGGATTTACAGTGAGTCCGAAATCCATGTAAGTGGCCGGTGATTTGGGAGAAAAATAGAGTAAACTTTATAGTTACTTACACTATGTATCTGATATGAATAAAACACATCAGCAAATTATATTTGAATTGATTGTTATTGCTGCTTCCATAGACATCATTGTGTATTTTTATACAAACTCTAAATGTATTGTTTTACTAGTACTTATGTATATTTAAATGTCTGAAACCTAAAATAAACATTATGTTCTTGAAAACACTGCATAGTTGTGAGATAGCCAGCCAAAGCGTGAAAGCACAGTTTGAATCTGGCAGTTAAGTGACGTCACTGAACGTTCTAAATCCCATATTTGGGACCGTACCGCTCAAAAGGTTAATAGAGATGGGCACAAAAATGACCAAATCTGCTCTCGTTTGTCACGCCCCACTTGTCATGTCTCTATTCCCCACCAGTTTGAGAAACGCTGAGTTAAACGATTGGTTATTTTCTAAAAAAAAAAAAAAAAAAAATGACTGCGATCCGTCACGCATTACGTAATCACGTTGGAAAGGTCACGCATGAGTACAAATAAAGGTGGCCATTACAAAAAAAGGTAAAACTACTATGTCGGACGATTTTGAAGTTGGAGGAGAAAATGAGATGGAGTTTTTCGCCCTACCGCGGTACTTCTCACTATGCAATTTTGACCTTCAACCCATTGTACCCCAGTAAAGTCCACTATATGGTGAAAAATCCTGGAATATTTTCCTCAAAAACCTTGATTTCTTTTCAACTGAAGAAAGAAAGACATGAACATCTTGGATGACATGGGGGTGAGTAAACTATCAGGTAATTTTAATTCTGAAGTGAACTAATCCTTTACACTGAACTAGGAGTAAACTTATCAGTAGCTGAAGCAAAGAGTAAGAATAAAATATTGAATAAACTAACACAAAACAAATCTGATTCCATGTGGGTCTAGACTGCAGTAACTCATATTGAGCTTTGTTAAAAAAAAAAAAAAAAGGTATGTAGTCATTTAAACGCGCACACACGTGTGCTTGTGGGTGGGTGTGGAGTTAATGGTCGTCAAGACCTGTTGAGTGCACCCAGATTATCTCAAGGGCTCGGAGAGTGTTGTTTCATGTTCTTATCAGTGCTATTTAATTAGCTAAGGGCTGGAGATAACTTACACATTCCTGAACTCTGACGGACTGAAACTCACTTACCACGTGGTTGAGAACCACATGCCACAAACGCAAAGTGACTCACATTTGCAAAAACAAACACAAAAGTCTAAAACTAGGGATGCAAAGATATGGAACTTCTGGGCACGATAACGGTAATCAATCAACAGCCTGCTGTGACCGATGCGATAACCGTCATTTTACTTTTCGCATTTTAACCCATTCAACTGTAGCATCTACCTAAAAACAAACAAACAAACAAAAAAAACTTGAAAGCTTCTGATCTGCATTAATGCAATCCGGACGACTCTTAAACACTGCTTTTTAATGTGCTACAGGTGTTATGTTTCATAATAAATAAAATATGATCAAATCACAGGAATCTGTAAAATATCACACAGATTAGTTAGTTACACGTCTTACTGTTGGAAAGGTCTTAGTAGAATGCAAGTATACAATACTGAGCATTTGTACACCAGCGTTTTTGAAAAGTTACTAGGCTGTGTTTATTTGATCAAAAATACAATAAAAACAGTAATATTGTCAATTATTAATTACATTATCAATGTTAAAAACACTTCTTTATTATTTTTGTAGAAACCGTAATACATTCTTTGATGAATATAAAGTTTAAAGCAACAGCATTTAGCATCCTTGCTGAATAAAATCTAACTTTTGAAGAGTGGTGTAAATGAAAGCCCTCAGATGCACATGTAAAGAGATGCACATGTGATCTTTGTGATCAAATATAGCTAGACAGTTCAAGATAGTTCAACAAAATAGTATCAAATAAATTGTAGAGCTTACAAGACCCCATTTTACAAAACTGAACTACTTTTCACTGATGCATATTACAACAAAAAAATGGTGCAATACTGAAAATAATAATGTAATATTGCAGTTTATTGGCAAATAATACGATTGGCCAACAACATATTGCGCACCTCTACACAAAACATATCTGGGTGGTCTTCTGTTCTGGTCAGGTTGAGGAGCTTCAAGGAGCTGACGGGCCCAGAGGCCGCTGACTCCTCAGCCCAACATGAAAAGACTCATCAAGCTCCAAACACTCAGATGATTAAAAATGAACGTCACTAAAAATAACCTTCCCTTTGTTTGGAAGAGAGGGAGGGGAGGGCACAGGGAGAGAGGATAACTCCCAACTCACTTTTCATCTGTTCTCTCGCTTTCTCTCAACTCTCCGTTTTCATGTTCGAAACCGAGCCATGGGGGAATTAACCAAATCTGATTCTTTTTAAAGATTGTGGATAAAATGTTCAGCGGCCTGTTTAGTATACCGACATCTTTGCAGACTGGAAGTGTGTGGGTCCACCGTTTTCACATTAAATCCATTCCGCAGAATTCCACAGAGGAAGTCTGAAGACTCCGTCTGGGCCTACTAATGAGACATCAGCTAAAAACATGATGACCATGATGCATCTAGTCTATAAAAACAAATGCATGTTCTCATTGCTGTCTGTTTACTTTTCTTCATTGAGTTTCTAGACAATTTATTGTTCACGATTCACTTATAAGGCTAGCCAATTACCTACATTTTTCCTTTACAAACAATAAATGTTCATCCGACCTTCATAAGAATGGCAAACAAGGGGAAAAAAAAGAGAGGAAAAGAGGAGGAGGAACGAGTTTTTCCAATAAATTGGATAACATCAGAACTCAATCCTGTGTACTCTCAATCCACAGATGACATACAGCAAAAGTGAACAACAGCGAAAGATACAATCACTGTCATCATCATAAACGTTGTGTTTTACAAGGGGTGCCGATGTTAACAGATGACGTGTAGTGCAATTCTTGTGTCTGCAAGTCCACTGTAATACCACCCCCACCCCCCTCGGTTCAGAACCATCATCGGGGTAATCTTAAAACTGTAATTACGCTTTCCACACACAGCGCAGTATCATGCCAGGGCTTTGAAGGCATGCCAGAGACGCACCTTTGAAACCGAAAATTAAATATGAGTGAAACAAGAGAGGGAGGTTTTCATCGCGAAGATGGCAGGTCCAGCTAAATGACACTGAAATTGAGCGCTCAAAAAGTCAAACTATAAAGTTTCAAGGGTTGCTGGTATAAATCAAATGCCTTTATGAGAAACAATGGGGGGGGGGGGATTCTTCAATAAAAAAAATAAAAAAAATAATAATAAATACATAACGTAAACAGAAAATTCTACTTAAATCTCGTTTGTCAAATGCTTATCCTGCGAAAATGATTCAAGGATTGTTAAGCGTTTATAGCGTTTCACCAAAGATCTCAACAAGGTCTCCAACTGTGCTCAGATTCCACCTGATCACATTAACATAATTGTAGGTGTTCATACATAATGTTTTGTATGGATATAGAGAGAAACGCACAATATGTACTGACAGCATCTACACTGTAAACCCTAATGCTCAAAATACTTAAAAAGAGAGAGATGATTCTAAAATTAAGTGTTATATAATGTTTTTTTGCACAAGATTAATGGTAAGGTAGATTTAGCAGTGATTAATGTTTTGTTATGCTAATTTAGAGTTTCTGTTAATGTGGGTTTTTGGAGAGTTACCATCATGTTGACAAGTAGTGCATGCGGCTTGTTTTGAGAGCAGGTAAGTTACATGTTTTAAGTTGCTGTACTCATTCAGTAAGCACTATACCATGCAATTGTTAACATGTTAGCAAATTAGCAAGTTGGCATTTTCTGTATTTTCTTAGTGTTTACAGTGAAGTAAATAACTCATTTGATTTGCAAGAAATCCGAACACTTTAAATTATAAATGTATTTGTATAGTTACATTTTACTATTATGATTCAATGATAATCATTTTCATTGATTTTACCATTTTAATGGGAAAAGTGATGGAACTCTTCAAGTTGAAAATGGCACATAAAGCCATTATAATGTCTAATTAGTCAAATGCATTAAATAAATGAGATTGAACCATTTAACTATTTAAAAATCAATGTATTAAATCCATCAATTCAATAATCTAGGAACCTAAAATGATTTATAAACATTTGTATGTCTCTAAAGTTGTTTAAACATAGAATTCTTACTGTCTACTACATGCTGTCAATATGTTAATGTATGTTTCAGGGTCTATGCAAATGTATGTGCGCTAGACTTTGTGAGCGAATACCTATGATTACTAATGAGACTCAAGTTGTCAGATTTGCCTACCCACAAGTCTGGAGGTTTCAGAACATTTCAAAATATCTTGACTAAGCGATCCATATTAATCTCCTTGCTGTACACCAATAATGATCTAATTTGGATTTCCCCAAAGAAATTGTAGAAGAAATATCTGAGATAAAGTTGATACTATGAGCTATGAAAGAGCAACCTCTGAGCAATAAAATTATCCTTTGGGAAAGAGAGAGCGAGCGCATTGACACAAAAGAATGAGGTAATGAATGAGGAGCGAAAAAAATAAGAAGATGAATAGGTGAAGGGAATGTGACAGAAAGGGAGAAAGACATTAACCCCGGAAAGAAAAAGTGCAAGAGAGAAAGTGTGTATAGAGGTAGTAATCCCTTCACAGATGGCTTTGTTGCCTGTCTGATGATGGAGCAGTCCATATGATGAACTAATGGAGGGGTGTAGTGTAGAGGATTATCCTCCCACTCTCACACCCCTGGAAACTGAGGTCAAGTGGTACAATTCCATTTTCAGTCCATTTAATGCCACAATCACAATCTCTCTTTTAACAATGTAACATTTTCCATGAGGTCTTATCTCTTCTAAAAAACACTCTCTCACACACAAATGGCTAGGAGATGTGGGAGGGACTTGCACCGTGAAGCACATTTATGAATCCTAAAACCATTCTTTCACTAACAATGTTTAATCTCGCTCTGCTCTCGGTCCCTAGAAAGGCTCTATACAAGATCTTTCAGCAAAGGAGAAGCAATCAATCACAGATTTGCCAGAGAAAAAAAACTACTGCACCACAGTAGAACGGTCAAAAGTCTGAAGATCTGATGTAGGCTCGGTGTGCTCTGCCTGTCAGTTTTCTAAAGTATCTTTTCCTACACTTAAAATGTTTTAATTTGAAACGCTTAACCCAGTTAAGAAAGCTTTTATCTGGCTCCAATTAGCAGCTGATTCATTAAATATTGAGGGAGCTATGAAGGATTAAATTTTTAATGTTCATTTTAGGCAGAGAGTTGTACAACAACTTCCCCTGGAGCGATGCATGGAGACAGTCTGTGCTCACCATTGATTACACTCATTGAGGGGCCGAAATCCACTCCTCTCCTCCCACGCACCCCTCCATCCCATAACCTGTCTGACCTGTTTTAACGTCATTTTTTCTATCAGCATAGACTCTATGGAGATACTATAATGGTTTTCTCCAGACATCAGGTGCATGACTCATGACCTTTTAGAGTTTGCTGTCAGGTTAAAATTAACACTGTTAAGTTAAAATTGACCCCATTTACATTTTAATGCACATTTGTGGTCTTGCTGTGAATTATGCATCTTTGCAAGTTATTCCAAAAACTGTAGGTCTTTGTAATCTTTAATAAAATTACTAAGTTGGTTTTCCTCTGAAATAAATCTTTTTTGCTGACATGACTTTTTTTTCAAAACCCAAAATATAACAATATCATCTTCCTAAAATATAACAGCAGCTAGGCTATATTTATGTACAAAAGACCCATTTATACTGTTTATGACATTATGAAAAAAAATATTGCTTGCAAAATTAAATTGGATTTTATATTACTAACTGTACTTTACGTTACTGTACTGGTCAAAGCAAATGATAAAAAATATCTGGAAAATATTTACTTTGTATTAAGTTCAGTGTACTTTTGTTTTTCATTTCAAATTTATTTGTAAAGCACTTTTTAAAATAAATATTGTATTTTTTTTTATTTTATTTTGTTAAATATATTTAATAAATATTTCAAGTCAACATTAACAGCCCTAAAAAAAAATTAAAATGGTATGCACCCCCCTGCATGGACCCCCGTTTGAAAACTCCCGACTTGTGGTCTATTAGGTAATATTAACCGATTACCAAATTGTTTCAGCAAACTTGCATTCAGTCTTGTTCTCCAATCATGTCATGATCCAATCAATCAATAAATCAATAAAATAAACCAAGTCCCACAATACCTTTTTGCCTATTCAGTTTCAAGTGAGAAATGTCACATTACGAAAGCAAAATATGCTATTCATGATAAAAAAAAAAAATTATATTATTAATATTCTGGACTGGTGTGACTGTGTCTTGTGTGCATACATGTTAATAAATGTGTGAGAGAGAGAGAATGAGGAGAGAGGAGGAGTGAAAGAAAAGAGAGCGAGATGACCTGAGAGGGATGTGACTGGTGGGGTGTGAGTAAACACGTTGACCTTTTCAGATATCAGAGGAACATTTCTTTCATATGGATGAGTGACTTTCTCCATCTCTTTTTATATATGACTTTATCTGCCCAAACCCTCAATTTCCTTCTCTTTACACAAATTGGAAGTTTTTTTTTGCTCAACCTTATTTTTTCCTCTCTTTTAGTTTATCTTTTCTGTCTCTCTGATCTGTTTGTCTTCTCTAATTATATTTCTCGACCATCTGTCTGTCAGAGTGAAGCTCAATGTATGGATCTCTCTGTTCTCAAAGGTTCTCTGTTATGGTGTACTAACCAGAACTTTTTCTTCCACTTATTTAATCATCTCCTTCTCAGGGTTGAGGGAATCCCTGATTCTGCCTCTCACTCAAGATATACACTCTTCTTAATGTGGCTTCTCCTTTCCTCTTGTCTAGAGAGCAACCTCAGCACGGACAAAATTTAGAGGATCTTTGCGTGGGTTTGCAGATTGTGTCACTTTGGGTGAAGCATGACTGCCTTATCTAGGGAGGGCATGCACGCGACCCATAATCGGGAAGCAGCCAGCCGGAAAATGCCCCCTGTCTCTCTAAGTCGATGGTGTCTGTCTAAACCGTTTACTAGACTGGCCAAATTCACCCCTGTCCCAACTAGGGTTAAATTTTTGTGTACAAATTTCTCACTTTCTGACTTATATCCATGAGTTTTCCATCACTTTTCAAAGTCGACTGAATAATGACTCTAAAAAAAAAAATAATTTTATAGAAATCGCATTCAGAAAAAAAAATCTATCCAAAGAAAAACTTCAGAACATGGAGCACAAAAGTATATTGACTATAGAACTTTTGAAATTCCCCGACATTTTTTGGTTTTCCAGGACCCCTGTATGTGGTTTACAATTAACTAAAATATCCTTTAATGATAAAAAAAAAAAAAAGTACATTAATAAAATGGCAAGAATCATCTTTCTATGGTACAACATTCTGTTCCAACTAGAAATATGCGCATGAATGTGAATTGACAAATATTGCAATTTATTTTGAATTGTATTTTTCATACTATAGAGGCATTTGACTCTCAAATCCATAGTCTGAGCTTGTTGCAAAACTTGTATCTGGGTGCATGAGTTTTCAATCAACGACCAACGTACCTTCGGTTTAAAGAGTTCCAGTAGACTGGCTCCAAGTTGGTCGCATCCACTGCTAAACTCATCATCAGGAAGATTAAGAGAAATCCCAATCCACTGACCCAGTCCGAGAACGCCATAGCCACCCAGGCTCCCCTCGTCTGGACTCCCATGTTCCTCCTACAAGACAAATGAACGGGACCTAACAGAGACAAAAGACTGGTGGGGGGCTGAACTTCACTAGATCCCCCTGTACTTGAGGAGATGGTGTGACCGCAACATCCACATCTGAAAGACTCGGAGCACAAATCTCTGAATGTTTGTATGAAAAAAGCAGATTCAGAAACATCAACCTCCTTTTGTTCCATTCAAAGGAGGCAATGACCTCAACTGAAAGTCTTAAGTATTGTCAGATTTGAGAAGGCAAAGCCATATGGTCAATTTATGAATCTGATTTGGGATGAATTTACAACAATATTATGATTGTGGTGAAGTTAAATGATTTGAAGTGCAGGCAGATTGATGCGGGGCGCCAGGTCCACTGCGGGCGCTTTTTTTTTTTATTTATTTTTTTTTTTAGAAATGGTTCTCCATAAACCGCAACATTAGTATTTGTCAATGTATTTAAGTTGTATTTTTACTCATGCTGAAAAAATGAACATCCACCCGGTACAAATAATTCAGTCCTTCGGCAGACAAAAGTCGTGTTGTACTTCCCCGCTGGAGCAGAAAACCCTTCTGCAGGTTCAAAACGTAACTTTTCGCTCATCTAACATCCAAGATATTATGATGTCCAGTCCTGAAACAACGGTGATGATGTCCGCCAACACTTAACTTGCCCAATGAATTACAGTCCGACAAGAAAAACAAGAGGCAAAACCGGTTTAGGGCATTAAAAGGAACTAAAGTGGCAGTAATCGGTAAGGGTCGATTGCAACAAACGTAGAAACGAAGGGAACAAGAAACGAGATATTCCTGTAGTCCATGGAAACAACGCGTGTTGTTCGCTCCGTCCGATTCACTGCTGCTCTGCAAAGTCTCGCGCTTTGACTCGCGCGCCGGCGGCATTGTTGCCAGATCTCAGGAGAAACAGGCAACATGCTCTGATAAATAAGCCTAACCAAAATAGATTACCCCTGTTTTTCGTTTATAAAGGTTTAGGGGTTATGAATTATGGGGAAAGTATTACTGCTTTTTCATTGATCATGACAGAAACACATTAAATAAAGTCTAGATTAAGGACAGCTAAATTACAAACTTTAGCAAAAATAATAATTTGTTAAATAGTAATTTTTAACTTTTAACTATTTCAATAATTTAGATAATAAAAGGTTATTTATTTACTTATAAAACACGGACATGGCAACATCTGCTGGAGGTGCGCGCGCGTGTTGGTGACTGACGGGGAGGAGAGTTTGTGTATGTGTCTTGAGAAGAGCACTGCTCTGAGGTATTTTTTAATACTATCAAATGTAAAAGTAACTACAGCTCGCCGACCAACAAATCAAACGAACTATACTATGAATTGTGAGGTTGGAAGGGCTCGAGTCGACTTCAATTAATTGTAAATCAATGAGACGTGCTGTTTTGTCCAACTGCCTCAACCTTAGTCAAATAGCTCGAGGCGTATCAGGAGAGGGGTTGTGTACTTAAACCTTATGCCCCGTGTCTGATCTAAAAACTGTCCTAAGCGGTACAAAAGGGTGATGCTGGGTTTCTTTGAATCAAATGGTGGAATTAGGTTTACGCGGTGTAAAGATTCAGAAGAACCTAGAATTTTCTCCCAAAGCTAACAAATGACTAAAAGTACGTTGATTTTTTTTTTTTTTTTTATCTTTTAACAATTTTATTTACCTTAAAATCAAACGTTTGAGACCCAATCATTACTGAATCTTCTGCAATGCAACTTATGATACTCTGTGAGGGTTTTGAAGCAGAAGTGTGATACTGCCTCATAGTGGAGAACAGCCGCAAAGCAGGAGTAAAATCTGACTAAATTTGTACAAGACCAAAAACAACTATGGTTTAAACCAGGGGTGTCAAATTCAGTTCCTGGAGGGCCACAGCTCTGCATAATTTAGCTTCAACTCTAATCGAACACACCTCATTCAGCTAATCAAGTATTTCAGGCTTATTTGAAAACCACAAATAAGTTTGTATTAGAGCAGGGTTGAAGCTCAAATCTGTAGGGCTGTGCCCCTCCAGGAATTGAGTTTGACAACCCTGGTCTAAACCATGGGCTTTCAACTCTGGCCCTCGAGGTCCACTTTCCTGCAGAGTTTAGCTCCAAACATGATCAAACGCACCTGCCTGCAACTTTCTAGTAAGCCTGAAGACCTTGATTAGCTTGTTCAGGTGTGTTAGATTAGAGTTAGGGAGCTAAACTCTGTAGGAATGTGGCCCTCAAGGGCCAGAGTTAAGAATCCCTGGTCTAAACTGACAGCAATGGCAAAATAATTACAGAAAACCAGTTCAACATTTAAAAATTTTATTTTCCGTTTAACATATTTTGATCTTCTCAAAGAAAAACTAACCTCCATGTTCTGTACGTACCCACCTAATTTAAAACAAAAAAAAATTCAATGCTGAATTGACAGAGGAAGGCAAACTACCTCTTTTTTTTTTTTCTTTTTTTTTTTACACTTTTACAATTATTTTTTCAGATTTCAGCATGTACCAATGTTCATCATCAACCTTTATCTGTACATGTCAATAATAGCAGTTATTCACTTGAACATTAACATACCAATAATACATAAACACTGTGGAAACATCCCACAGACTGGTATGATGAATAAAGTCAATGTGGGGGAAACATCCTCAGCCAGGCTCAGATTCCTTTAGATGACTGAGTGGTGTAGATATAGCCTGTGCTGTTTTTTCCTAATAAGTGTTACATTAATATCAACCAGGGCAGTTCTATTTTGTACAATTAAGGCATGTGAAACACTCAAAATGATGGACAGAACTCAAACAGGGACCAAAATCATTTACATTATTTACAGGGCATCCAGTCCACATCTCACCCGCGAGCAAGACGGAAGAATGTACGAGTGTCTTTCTACAGACACATAAAAAGTCTCTCCACACGCATGTACACACCTAGTCTGTCTGTGGGTCCCATTCTACGTTGTCAGGACGAAAGAGAGGAAGCTAAAGAGAATAAAGAAGAGAAAGAGTGGCAGTCTCTTGCTTAATTCCAGTTCGACGACATCAGAAGATGTGTACTGGTGCGTGTGATGGTCCAAGTAGGGTTACTTCCATCCTTGAAGAACTGAAAAACAAAAAGCAGGATTAAATCACAAGCACAACGAGTGGCATAGTTTGCAATCTCGGGCTGTCGCATCTCACCTGCTTCGCTGCAGTTCAGTTGTTTCAACTTGCATCCATGAACTCATCATGTCAACAATTGCTGTAATAGTCTCAATTTCTCATTGTATTAACAGGCAATCATGACAAGTCTGTGTCCTTGAGATTTAGTTCAAGTGAAGAAATGAGGAGAGTTTGCTTTCAGTCCGTCTCCTCCTCTCCAAACATTCATCACATCTAGACTCCTCAACCCTCAGCAGGGAAGGGAGTTTTTGAAGAAATGATTGATAGACGTGAGAATCTGCGGTTTCTCCGCACAGTAATCTTCTCAAAAAGGCATAAAGGCTTTTTTTTTTAAAATCAAACATTCAAAAATGAACACTTTTTTTTTTTTTCAAATGCTATAGGACTTTCCTTCATTTGATAGTGTTGCAGAGAGCAGTAGGGATTGCAGCTCAAAGGATGCAGAAAACTCCATTCCTTTGGTGTGTGGATAAAACGGATCCACACTTATTCCCTCTGTCTCGCTCTCCGAGTAGCACTAAATGCAGCTGGTTGCCACTCCTTTCCGTACTCCAGGATGGCATTTGAGTTAGTGCTGATATCCTCTCCGTGCTTGTTTTTAGTCTTTATCTTTTGCAATGTTTTTTTTTACAAAAATATAATCCAGTCAGAATAGAGTGAAATACGTTTAAAGCAGGAATCTTTTCTACAGATGAAGTACCACAATCTCCTCTGTTCTGATCCTCAAGTCTCTTCTTATTCAGGTGAATAAACATTTGATGCAAAACATCACATATTTCGATCCCAAAACCCATGTATTGGGGGAGGGGGGGGGGGGGGGAATAGATTTAGTCTTTTAAAGAAAAAAAAAAAATTACTGCTACACACTGCGGATCCTTGGCTCTCAATGGCCCTGTATCAAGAGCGCCAGTAACAAGACGGAAAACGACAGTTCCATCAAGATGTCGGGAGACAAACTTAATCTCCGGGTGATGTGAGAGTTCTGGAAGAGCACCAGCCGGAGACCGTAAGCTCAGTACAGGCCATGCGCTTTCCAGAATCTGACCTCAGATAATAGGCATATTCCGAATGGTGAGGCGTGTCCCATTTCGCTCCGAGACACTCAAGCCTTGTTGTTAGATGCACTGTTATACATAGTTTGTTTTGGAATACATTCATTCATAATACAACATCCTCATGAGGCAAATAAAAAAAAAAAAACCTAACAAATAAAAACATTATTCAAAAAATACAAGGTAGCAGCCTAGAAAGTGCTCCAACTGATAAAGTTCAAATACTTTGTATAGAATAAAAAAATAAATCATTCATCCTTTTTCAACAGCAACGAAAAAGTAACACAACTGACATACAGGATCACAGCGCCCTCATGACTGTGTCAAAACACCAGCCAGCAGAATCCACACACACACACACACACACACACACACACACACACACACACACTTTCTGGACAGAAGGCAATAGTTCACATCGTGGACAAAGAATGAGTGATGGGGGAAGAGATGTAATGTAAGTATAGTTTGTAGACAGACAACAGAGGAGCTACATTTATACACAAAACAAACCCAGAGACCACGGTTGCCCTCTTACAACAGAGCCAAACGGGCCAAACAGCACCTCAGTCACGCTTTGAAACACTGGAGGGTAAAAACGCAATGCTCAACTGTCCTATCGGTCTCTTTAAGAGCCTATGTACACAAAAAAAAAAAAAGCACAAATGTCTTCTGTCCGTCCACGCACACACACTTTAGCACACATGCTCAATGAAGTACAAAAATTGTGTTGAACAAAATAAAAGCATGGCATTTGTTTTATACAGGTTGGTAAGCAATAAAATTTGTGCAGACTTCATCTCTCTTAAGCTCGTGCACACACTCACAAAAAACCTCATAACCTATCCTAACTTTTTTTGTCTTTTTCTTTTTTGTTAAACAAGTGCAAATCTTCAAGTTTTCAAATTCATATTTTTATAGCTTTACCACGAACATAAAAATACAACAGTGTTTGTCTGTTAGGAGAGATGCTCGACTCTAATCTCCCCTAAGAACGTTTCTCAACCTCCGTGTTCGATGCGGCGGAAACCACTCCGTTCCTACCTCTCGTATGTATACTCATACAAATATTCTACACATAATATATGCAACAATATATTCACACATTTTGCATTGTAAAAAAAGGACAAAACTCCATTTCAAATATGAAAACATTAAAGTGCAATGGTTTAGGTAAGGTGCTTTACTAAAGGGAGGCAGAAGAGGAACTCCTCTTCACGTCAAACCTCCCAACGACCTCCTTCTGCTCCTCTCACAGTGCAGAATGAGAGAAAGAGGGAGAAAGAGAGAGAGAGAGGGAGCGTGGACAAATATTGCCCCACCCCTTCCCTCACTGAGCAGTGCACATTCCTCTGCTGATTTGCTCCAGGTTTAAGGCCTCAGGTAAACTCAAGTAGACGGGTTGGGTCAGTAATCCTCCACCTGCTCCAGCTCACCTCCCCCCAGGAATGAGTAGCCTGCGGAGGTGGGAAACATGGGAACAGAGGTTGAGAGGTCTGAGGGTTCACTTTCTACAAGAAATTTCCCATCTGGGAATATACTAATGACTAATTCATAAACATTCCTTGTACTTTTTTCCCTTGAAGCAGGGTAGAAAACGCTTTCAATAAGCACATCAGTAAACAGATCCTCTTCTCTAGATGAAGATCTCACTATGACCCAGACAGCAAGAATTTGACTAGGAGCCAGAGCGCAGATTAAAACAACAGTAGTTCCAAGGGTTATTCTGGGTAATGTATGCATGCTGATGGGTAAAGCTGAATGTAACCCAGCAGGGGTGCGTGAGTGTATGCGAGCATGCATGCTAACCGAGGATACTGGGGTCAGAGGGGAGCATCATGCTAGGCTTTTTCTTCGCTTTTCCTCCCTGAGTGTCATACACACTGCCGCCCTTATTAATGTGAGCTGCCTGGAACATTGACTGTAAGGAGAAAAACCAGAAGACTTTAAAATACAGCAATGGACACGCAAAAAAGGCAAGTTATACATACAGATGTATGAAAATTATTACTGATATCATATCATCTTAATATGGAAAATAATTTAATGCCATGTCTTTTTAAAAATTCTACCTGCAGGGGGAAGTTCATGTTCAATCCAGAGACTTCCTTGGACAGCTGTGGAAAGTTTCAGTACATTAAGATTGTGTCCATAAAAAAAAATGTATTCAAGAATGAGAGACACAAAAGAAAAATTGACATTCAAAAACCTGCTGCTGTTGTCTCTGGTGGTTTGCTTTCTGTTTGGCACGGCGCTCCAGGAACTGCTTGGCAAACTCTTTGGCTTCAATGGTGTCGCCCAGATAAATGCGGATAAAGTCATGAACTTCATACGGAGACTCCACCTCCTTCAGATATGCCACAATGGTGGGCACTACAGAGAGAAATATAAGCATCAGAACTCTAATTTGAGTTCCTTTTGGAGTAGAGAGCAGGAAGAGAAGTAAACAACAAATGTGACAGTTACCATCTAGTGAAGAGGAGTTATTTGCAGAGGTGTTGAGAGCGTGGAGCATCTGTTCACACCAAGTGGTGAAACCATCTTGAGGTTTCATGCCCTGAAGAAGCTTCAGAAGCCTCTCCTCATCATCAGTACGCTTGCGCCGATTCAGCATGTACTGATCACTGAGAACATAGACACTTTTGGGGTGAACACTGCGTGAAAAAACACTGGTTTAAAAGGAGAGGTAAAATTGTGTGTGTAAATTTGCGTACCTGAGAGAGGGACTGCTGCGGCTGTTCTTCAGGCCAATGTTGCGATGGCTGGCTTGGTTCTTCATGGCCTCGTCCCACATGCCCATAGCAGGGTTTCCGACTTTGCCTTCCATACTAGCTCCTGACCACATCCCAGCTGGCCCATCATTCCAATGGCCCATTGTCAAACCTCCATGCTGATCAAAACACACATGAAAAGTTAAAGTAGAAGAAACATAATTTCCTTCTAACTGCAAGTGGATAATGAATGATTTCAGCTTCTCATGTGGATGTCAAGATGTTTTTACCCTTTGCTGCTGCTGTGCTCTCTGCTGCTGCTGTTTGTGAAGTCTCTCTGCCTCCAGCTCCAGGAGTCCCATGCTCTTTCCGGTAGCTTTGCCCAGAGACAGAGCTCCTGCCTGGCTTCCGCTCCACCCTGCGCCCCCAGACACGCTCTGCTGCTGGCTCTGCTGCAGAAACTTCATGATCAACTCCTGCTGCTGACGGCACTGCTGTAAAACACAAACATGTTAGACATCTTAAACATTTCATAGTGCAACAGTCGTGGCCCAGCATGTGAGAGGGTGCTCACCTGTTTTCGTCTATAAAGCTCCTCCTCCTCTCTCCTCTTCTGTTCCTCCTGCTGCCGGCGCTTTTCCTCCCTCCGTTTCCTCTCCTCTTCTTCACGCTTCACCCTGAGTTCAGCTTCACGCCTCTCCTGGATCTAACACATGGGTGGCAAACGCTCAATTAACAAGAGAATTATGACTGAAGTTTACATATTCTACATGAAATGTATGTGATCACCTAGATGAGAGAGTAATGTGTGAAGTCACAGTCCTGCTTAAGCCCAAAGCATTCTTCGGGTTTTTATGTCAATGCTAGGGTATGTATACAGTAAGTTTTGAAGCATGAAAAAAAAAAAAAAAAAAAAAATTCCATCGATCATAAAAAATAATCCATATGGCTCCAGGGGGTTAATAAAGGCCTTCTGAAATGAAGCGACAGATTTTTATAAGAATAATATCCATATTTAAACTTTATGAAGTAAAATAACTAGCAAAACAGGCCCCCTGTTAACTACCATTATAAAGCTTGGTAGAGCCAGGATATTTTTAAATATATCTCCAATTGTGTTCGTCTGAAAGAAGATATACACCTAGGATGGCTTGAGGGTGAGTAAATCATGGAATAATTTTCATTTTTGTGTGAACTATCCCTTTACATTAAAAGTTGTTATATTTTTTAAAGCCTAACAAATGTTAAAATGGATGATAAATAAATTAAGCTATAATTAATGGCTAAAATTGAGAAAAAAACTAATTATTTCAGAGACATCAGTAGCAGTATTGGTATCAGTGATACTGGCCTTCATTCATAAAAAGATTCCATTAAATATTTAAAATATATTTTTATTTTATTTCTACAATAATTTAGAGATTAAATGTGAAATTATTACAATATAAAAATATATTAAAAAACATTAATGTTAGGTGCAATTAATCACAGAAAAATGCGATTGGTTAGTTAATTTTTTTTTTTTTTTTTTTTTTTTTTTTAAATTGACAGCACTAATACAAAGATATTTTATCAGTCATAACTTCTGAAGAGAAACAGACACTGGATAAGGTCCAGGCTATGTGCTTGGTTGTATGGACTTTCTAAGCGTTCAAAACTGAAGTAATACTTTGGGCTTTAGTCTCCATTGAACCTTTGATCAAGACAAGATCAGTAAGCTTTAGCAGGACTGTCTGCTTTACTATAGCATATGAATGGCAATTTAATTTGAAGATTACATAAGTTGCCTACTTTCTGCAAATGTTCAAGAGTTGGACCCTGAGCGGAGTTACTCATGGTTAAGTCCCACAGACTGGTCTCACCGCCTAAAAAAAACAAAACAAAACAAAACAAAAAAAAAAACGGTAAAGCCAGTGATATGAACAATAGGACTTCACAAAATAAAGTGGCTATTACAAAGCAAATTACCTGACTGCTGAGAGACTGAGGTAGGCATGTCCCACAAGGGCCCGGTGTCTGGCACTGACATGGACCTGTTCATCGCAGGCATCCCAGTCTCCCCACACCTGAGACGCAAACGCAAACACATCACTCACAAACCAAAACACAAGTATATACCTGGTCGGCTGATACATTAATCACAAGGGGTTGATACCTGTTTATGTGCTGAAATCTCATCTGAAGTTGTTGGTACAGGGCTGCAGTGGCAGCTTGTTCTAATTGTTTCTTCAACAGCTCCTGGTCCATGTTCCCCTAAAGCAACAGAAAACAGACTAAAAAGTTGTACTTCTATCCAACTTTACCATTTTAAACTATTTGTTTAGAATTAGATAGTGGAGAACAGTAAAGCATTGATGGAGAAGAACAGGAGGACATCATGATATGTCAGAGCACTGCCCACAAATATTGACATTGATAACTATAACTTCTGGACATTTTTACTCAATATGGATTATAATCTAACAGCCTATCATACAGTACATATCATAATTCAGCTTACTGTCTCATAATTAATACACAAATTTCTAGGGCAATAGATTATCAAATTATACATTTATGGCAAATAAAAGGGCTTTCAGTATTATTCTAAAAACCTTCAGGTATATGGTTAAAATTGTAAAATCTTTGTAACACAAAGCTTATTGCTAATACATGACACAAAGTTTCATGAAACCCTTTTCTGAATAATTCACTGTTCCTCACCAGAAGCGGAGGAGGGGAGGGGCCAGGAGAGAAAGGCACACGTCCCCACATCTTTATAACTTCACCCAAGGGCTGAAATCCCTCATCACAGCCACGTTTGACCAGCAGGTTCATGGTGAAATACCCAGCTTGAAACCACTCACACATCTCCACTGTAGTGAATGGACCTGAAAGAGAGACAACTCAACATTTTAGGCTGTAATGAAAAAATACAAAACCTCCACTTATGAACATTGTTGTGGTAGTGAGCATTACCTTGAATCTCCCCTTGAGGGTCTTTGTAGAACCACTTCATTGCAGACTCGTGGGAAAGGGGCAGGGCACTAGCGGAGTGTGGAAGAGTGTGTGGGGTGGAGTGAGAGAGTGTGTGCGTATTCGGGTGTGTGTGAGTGTGTGCCACGTTGATGTGGCTCTCCTGAAGAGCTTGAGTGAAACATTCCTCTTCAAGGGACGTGTCTTGCAGAGATGCCACCATCTTCTCAGCCTCCTTTAAAAGACAGATCTTTTTTACTTTGCGCTTCTATTATAAGAACGTAGAGCAACAAAAATAAGCAAACACACACTGACCTGCTGAAGGTGCTTCATGCCATCTTCCTCCTCAGTGTCTCCCCCTGCTGTTGGAAGGTCATTACCAGAGGTTGACGGAGGAGAGGAGCTCTGCGTCTGAAGTGTGGTGCCAACTGCTGGAGCTGAATCTATAAGAACAAATGCAGTCTTAATCTGGAGTGTGTTGCAATGCAAATTCTTGAAACAGATATGAAAAAGGCTTAAAGTGAAAAAGAGTGAAAGCAAGAGAAGGAAAGAGTACCTTCAGCTGGCTGGGGTACAGGTTTGGAGGGGGGAGGGACTATGGGTTTGGGAGTCTCTTGCTCTGAAGGGTGCACAGGAGCAGGAGCAGACACAGCATGAGGAGATGATGACTTCCTGTCTCCATCACACACAGCTGTTGCCTCACACTCTTCCACTAAAATAAGAAGAGATAAATTTAGAAAACTGTTTAAAAAAAAAAGTGAGAAAACATTTCAGCATGAGAAATAGAAGACGCTAATGGTTTAATGTTAAGGGCAACAGCCACTTCCTGTTAAATGTACCAGATAGAGAATCAAATCAAATGAGCTTCTGAAATACTACAAGTTCTCTTACATTTATCAGCAGGGCTGTCTGTCTTTTCCTGACCACCCTCCTCTTCCTCCTCCAGAGCCTCAAATTCCAGTTCCTGGTCTTCGGGGATTGCATCTCTGGAGCTTTTCTGAATAGTCACACAAACCTCATTTAATCTATTTGTTTTACTGATTTAACAGGAAGTTACTTTACAATCATGTGCAAAAATGCATCTTAAATTTAACTTAAAATAATATTTGAATAGTCGCCCTGAAACACAAGCGAACCTTGATGCACATGAAGGCTCCAGAAGAATCAAAGGTTCCCATCTCTCCCTCTTCTTCATCAGTGCACCATTCAGGCAGGCCATCTCGCTCTTCCTCTCCTCCCTCACTTCCAGCCCTTCTTCGTCCACCTTCTCCATCTCGGAAGTCAAAGTCAAACTTCCTTCGACGGCCTTCCCCACTGCTATGATCCCGCCAACCTGCTGAACGAGGACCCCCATCTAGATGAGAGAAAATACAAGTTTAAATATAGCTGCGAGCAGCAATTATCATGGTTCAAGCGCTTTAAGGCATTTATTTCTTCTATTCAGTAGGGGTCTAGGCCAACCCCACATAAAATAAAAAAGCCACAATGCGTAATGCACAGATGTAGGGCTAAAACAATAACATGTCCACAAAAACACGATGGCACCACATGGTGGTCGATTTCTTTCACATTTCTCATGGGCCTCTAGGGCAGTAAGTCAAACAGGCCGTGAGTTTTGTTCCGATCTGCATCCGTTAACCTTGTCCAATAGATGCTCAAACTTCATTGGCCGACGGCGGCAGTGTTTTTCAAGATACACGAATGTCCTAACAATCACGGCACCTTGGACCAAGACACTGCATGCCAGTTTTCAATCGGACTGACTGTTGCCTAGCTATAGCTGTTTTAGTGTTTTTGTTTGTTGCGCCACCAAGTGGCCAGTAGCAGCGTCTTTTTTCAGGTGACCACAGCGAGTTTGGTGAAATTCTCTCATTCCGTTCAAGACAGCAGTTTTAGTAAAACTGGCCACACCTACTTCGAGCGTCTTGGTGTCCCGTTGCGGACGTAAATTGAAATTTCAACTTTTTTAAATTATTATTAAAAATCATATTCCAGAGAATCTTTATGAACTGGTTTGGTTCTGATTTTTACCACTTGCTTGAGCCAAGGATTCCAATGATATGACACTTGAGCCTGCGACTAATGGTTTAGGAATTATGAGCAATTTTGTACTTTTGATCGCTGTAGCTTCACCATCTGGTCCATTGGGGTGACGTTGTAGACAGGGTGGGTACTACCATCCCTCAAAGTTTCAAGTCTCTACAACTTACAGTTTGGTCTGCCTGATCACTTTTAAAAATCCTAACAATTACAATAAGGTTTCAGCACTACATGCTTAAATCCCTAAAAAAAAAAAAAAAAAAAAAAAAATAATAATAATAATAATTTCAATATTTACATAAAAAGGAAAAAAACAAAGGAATGTACCCTCACGACGACTTCCAGCAATCCTCCAGCTTCCACCAGGTTCTGCCCCATCATCGTCCTCCTGCTCCTCTCTGAGCGTACGCCAGTTATCGCTGTCTGAGCGTGTATACTCTTTCCTCCCTCCTGCTCCGCCCTCCTCAAATCCACCACGCCCACCTTCACGCCTCAAGGGCTTCTCAAAGCGCCTCTCACCTCTGAAACAGCAAATATATTAATGATCAGCACAAGAGAACATGAACATCTCACACTTATACTTAAAGAGTTATTCTACATTCTGCACCAACATATTGATGGATTCAAATTACACAAATGCATGTTACAAGCATTCTGATATTCAAATAGATATGTGAATTGTATATTTTACTTACAAATGCACAAATTACTGTAAAACGCACCTGTCATCCCAGCTCTGGCTGCGGTGCATCTCTCGTCCTCGGCCAAACCCGACCTCTTCATCCACACTTCTTTGGTAGAATCCGCCTTCTCCTCTGCCTCTCCCTATAGACAGACAAACAAAGATTTATTTAAAAAGAATTTTTAATAAATAAAAAATATTTTTATTAATAATAATAATAATAATAATAATTGTTATTATTATATAATATAATATAATATATATACATATACACACACACACACATACATACATACAGGTGCTGGTCATATAATTAGATTATTATCAAAAAGTTGATTTATTTCACTAATTCCATTCAAAAAGTGAAACTTGTATATTATATTCATTCATTACACACAGACTGATATATTTCAAATGTTTATTTCTTTTAATTTTGATGATTATAACTGACAACTAAGGAAAATCCCAAATCCAGTATCTCAGAAAATTAGAATATTACTTAAGACCAATACAAAGAAAGGATTTTTAGAAATCTTGGCCAACTGAAAAGTATGAACATGAAAAGTATGAGCATGTACAGCACTCAATACTTAGTTGGGGCTCCTTTTGCCTGAATTACTGCAGCAATGCGGCGTGGCATGGAGTCGATCAGTCTGTGGCACTGCTCAGGTGTTATAAGAGCCCAGGTTGCTCTGATAGTGGCCTTCAGCTCTTCTGCATTGTTGGGTCTGGCATATCGCATCTTCCTCTTCACAATACACCATAGATTTTCTATGGGGTTAAGGTCAGGCGAGTTTGCTGGCCAATTAAGAACAGGGATACCATGGTCCTTAAACCAGGTACTGGTAGCTTTGGCACTGTGTGCAGGTGCCAAGTCCTGTTGGAAAATGAAATCTGCATCTCCATAAAGTTGGTCAGCAGCAGGAAGCATGAAGTGCTCTAAAACTTCCTGGTATACGGCTGCGTTGACCTTGGACCTCAGAAAACACAGTGGACCAACACCAGCAGATGACATGGCACCCCAAACCATCACTGACTGTGGAAACTTTACACTGGACCTCAAGCAACGTTGATTGTGTGCCTCTCCTCTCTTCCTCCAGACTCTGGGACCCTGATTTCCAAAGGAAATGCAAAATTTACTTTCATCGGAGAACATAACTTTGGACCACTCAGCAGCAGTCCAGTCCTTTTTGTCTTTAGCCCAGGCGAGACGCTTCTGACGCTGTCTGTTGTTCAAGAGTGGCTTGACACAAGGAATGCGACAGCTGAAACCCATGTCTTGCATACGTCTGTGCGTAGTGGTTCTTGAAGCACTGACTCCAGCTGCAGTCCACTCTTTGTGAATCTCCCCCACATTTTTGAATGGGTTTTGTTTCACAATCCTCTCCAGGGTGCGGTTATCCCTATTGCTTGTACACTTTTTTCTACCACATCTTTTCCTTCCCTTCGCCTCTCTATTAATGTGCTTGGACACAGAGCTCTGTGAACAGCCAGCCTCTTTTGCAATGACCTTTTGTGTCTTGCCCTACTTGTGCAAGGTGTCAATGGTCGTCTTTTGGACAACTGTCAAGTCAGCAGTCTTCTCCATGATTGTGTAGCCTACAGAACTAGACTGAGAGACCATTTAAAGGCCTTTGCAGGTGTTTTGAGTGTGGCACCAGGTGTCTTCAATATTGAACCTTTTCACAATATTCTAATTTTCTGAGATACTGAATTTGGGATTTTCCTTAGTTGTCAGTTATAATCATCAAAATTAAAAGAAAAACATCTGAAATATATCAGTCTGTGTGTAATGAATGAATATAATATACAAGTTTCACTTTTTGAATGGAATTAGTGAAATAAATCAACTTTTTGATGATATTCTAATTATATGACCAGCACCTGTATGTGTATGTGTATGTATGTGTGTGTGTATGTATGTGTATATATATATATATATATATATATATATATATATATATATATATATATATATATTTATTAAATATTATATAATTTTTTTGGGAAGAGATGGAATGTGACCTTGACATTTCTTTGTAATTCTTTAATTATTTAAAAAAAAAAGAAAAAAAAAAAAGATGAAACTTATGTAGCTGGAAAGACGATCTTCACTGTGGTCTCACACACACACACACACACACACACACACACACACACCTAATTCATTTCACACTCATGTCCGTACACTCATGTCCAGAATTGGAAAAACAATCACCATTTTCAACCAGGTTTTTCTAACCACTCACTCGCCCCATCAGCTAAACAGATAGTCCTGCTCCAAATCCACACCAATGGTCACAACCCACCTCGACCTCCTCGAGTGCTTCCACGCCCTCTAGCTACACCTGTTGGTACAGCACCACCTCCTTTACCCATAAGCCTTAGCACAGCCACACTGTTCACAGACATGGAGAAGTTTCTCTGAAAGGTGAGAGAAATTAAATGAAAAAGATGACTGATATGTTACAAATTTACAACAAACAACATTATAACTAATTATAACTCATTTTATCCAAAAAATCAAATGGATGAAATTAGAGTTGTCAAAATTACTGACTTCGGTACCAAAACTTTAAAAATGTGATACTTTGAGCGCTGTTGAGCGGATTCATAAATACCTCTGATTGGCCATTGTGTTGACACGCTCATTGGATATGTTTGTGATTGGCTATAATGATCAGCGCACGGAAGTGTTTGAATGTGAAAGCGGGACCGTTTGAAAGCAGGCGTCTATCAGCGGACTGGTTTTGACAACTCTAGATGAAATTAGCTTCTTGTGATCACTACAAGATGCATCAGGGAAGGCAGAGAAGTGAAGACTCACCTGCTCCTCCTCAGTCAGGGGCACCAAGGCCAACGGCTGTTGAGGTTCATCCTGCAGGATAGCAGCAAACTCCTTATCCTGCATGTCCTCAGGGATCTTAAACAAAAAATCTCAGTTAAGTATGTAATGGAGAAACACTTATTGACTCTTACTGACTACTATAATGAACAGAATAGGCGGCCTGTGCGGTTTAATTGATTTGACTTTTACTGCAGGTGCCGTGAATCCCTCACCTTGTTATCTTTGACATAAAGTGCTAACATCTCCTCGCGGCCATAGCGGTAGTCGGCCAACTTGGACTTTGGCATTGCAGGGGAAGGGGGAGGGGACGTCACACTCCCCCCTCTGGATAGTGCACGGAGCCTGAAGAAAGCAGACGCCATCGTGATTATTTACATCACGCATTTATAAAAATAATAATCATTCTGGATTTAATATTGTGTACAAGCAGAAAACAAGAGGAGAGATTGATCTTTTATTTAATAAAAAATTATTTAAATTAAAAAAAAAATAAAAATCACAAATTACACAAAAAGGGGAAACATCTGTTTCCTCCTGCTGACACTTATAGGGGAAGTAAGCCAGAAAAAAAATTTCACCCACAACAGAATGTGGCAGTTCATAAATTTATAGCACACTAAATAATCCTCACAAAGGATAACAATAAGAAGGCAAATCAGATTATCCAACATATTTTTAAATGTGTTTAACAGGGCAAAACAATTGTAACTTTATGTACCTCAGTAATGTTTTTAGCTGTACTGCTTTAGTTAGAAATCAGAGCAGATCAATGGAAGAAAAATGTGTTCCTCCAACATACTGCCAAAAAATCAAAATCCTTTATCTCTCAATCATCAAAGTGGATAAAAGTGCATATGTTTGAAGTGCAAAAACACTCTGCAAGTGCCAAATGCAAGTAAACATTGATTTTGGCGAGAGTTACTGGCCAGAGGGCTGATAACTGTTTCTTTAGGTAAGAGTTTATTTCCATAAATGGACACCTGCAAGATAAAGCACATTAATTTTAATTCATACCATCTGAAATACATATATTACCATTCTGGACCGAAGTTAAGTGTCTCAGCAGTCATATTCTGGGTGTCCAGAGGGCTCAAGGTTTCTGTTATTAAATGACAAGTCAAAGTCTCATTTATCAATCAGCATACACACATCGAAATATGAGACATTATTAATATAAAACAATACAACAAGAACATCATGGGGGTTGCTTACCTTGTCCAAAGAACAGGACCAGGATGAAAGGAGGGGGACAGGAATGAGGTGGTTCTGTCAGAGCCTGTACGGTGGTTCTGTGTGCTGAGGTGGACTTGGTAATTCTAAACTCTGTATGAATATTCTAATAGCTGCCAGTTTCAGGGAGATAAAGGCTGATGAATATCTAGCCAGATATAAGAGCTCCAAAAGATGGCACACCACCCTAATGTGCCAGTAACTTCAGATCTTTTAAAAAAGATTCAGTAAATTGAAAACACTTCAGAGAGAAAAACACACTATGATTAAGAATTTGTGGCAGCATAAATAACAGCAACTGCTGTTGGACAAAAACTTTCAGGGCAGTTTGCAATGCCGTAACTAACTATTGCTGGGTAACTCTCTTCTCGATTCTTCAGCTCTTTTATTTATATTCAGATTTTTTTTTTTTGTGAATTCTTTTTAAATAGACAAGCCTTCAGCTCCCAACTCCTCACACCTGCAGAGAAATAAAACAGAGTAAAACTGACTGCTAATAGAGAAAAATTTAAATCATGCAATGCATATTACATGCTTGCTTAAAAAGACAGATAGTTATATTCAAATTTATCAAATTAAGTTTTTGGTAGTTTACAGTTTACAGTGAACTGCTGTACATCATATTAAACCATTTTCAATAACATTTTTCATTTTTGTAATTGCTATACAAAGTTTTTATGGCCGCATGTTAATGAACAGACTACATGGAATATTTTTACATTTAAAAAGTAATTTAAATCACCACAGGCAGTGTTTAGTATTATGTTTACTAATACTATAATAGTACTTAACATTTTAAATTAGCATTTATTTTTTTAAAAATTCTTCTATTCATCTTTTTTTTTTTTTTTTTCAGTTTTAGTCAGTACTTATTTTCAGTTCAAAATTTTTAATTTTCATTTAAGTTTTTCCATCTAATATATTTAGATATTTCAGATTTATTTAAATTATTTTAATAGTTTTAGTTAAAATAACAACACTGATCACAGAATTAAAAATATACAGCAAAAACATTTTGTACACTTACTGGTTTTTAAAGAGATTTGAAAAATATATAGTGTGTATGTGTTGTGTATATAATTATATATAACTAATTATTAATTTTAAAATTTGAATTAAACCTACTGTATTTAACCACTTAATCCCAATTTTTCCCATCTAAAGGAGCACATATAAACAACAGCAGTTTCTCAAAAAGATTTACTAGTTGCAAACAATAAAGTAACAATTTAATAATTCACCGACAGGCAGTTTTGGGGGCAATGACACAAATGCATATTTTACTCTTCTTTTTTTTTTTTTTTTCCCAAAAACAAACAGTCTTTATTAACAAAACAAACACAGGGATTGAACAAAGGAAACCAAAGACACAGCTGAAGCTGATGGGTATAGAAACAAACAATGACAATCCATAGCCAAAGAAACTTTCCCATATAAAACTTGTATACTTAAATGTTTATCTCTTTATGAGATTTTTTTTTTATAAATGAATGGGTTAAAATGTTTCAAGAACCAAAGCCATTGAAAAAAGGAGTATGATGACTGTTGCTCTCTCTCTCTCTGTTTTTTTTTTTTTTTTTTTTTTATAAATTATTCTGCTAAACAAAATCTGATCTTATAGGGGATATATACTCAATTCAATCTTTCCATAGTACTGAAAACAAATGAGACTTAAGTCTTAAAGCATAGGTTAGCTTCTCCATTGTAAAAATATCATGTACTATGTCCACCCAGTCATCTAGAGTAGGCAAAGTTGGTTGCAACCACTTTCTTGTAATTGCTTTCTTACTTGCTATGGTTATATATTTTACTTTTTATTTAATTTAAAAGTACAAAATCTACAATATTAAAATGTGTATCAAAGAATTACTGATTTTTCCTCACAGATATGACCATTGACAAGTATTGTTACCATGACTTATTTGAACTTATTAGAAACTTTAGTAGTAGACACTACAAATATTATTATGCACCAAATAAGGTGGTTTTAGCTGTATTATGTGCATGCATTAATGGACACGTTTAAGAAAAGCAACAGGAATGAAACAGCTCTGGACGTGAAATTATTTAGACAAAACGTGTAAAAATGTGCACATCAAATCAAGTCAGTCTGCATTTCCATTATAGCTGAAAACTGTAAAAACGTCAAGAACTTTTACTGGTGGGATTAAATGAATTAAATAACATTTATTATAAGCCAAAAAAGGACTAAACAGAACGCATGTTATATCTTAACATCCAAAAACCTTTCGTGACAACTTTCCAAACTACATTCATAACTCCACAAGCAGCAGTCCAGCTCAACGCGAGAAAACACTCGCCGCGCCGTTATGCAACACGGTTGAGACCGAGATACGCTTTCTAATGAAGGTTAATAAGTAATCTAATTATAATCAGCGAAATAAGTCTGAGACGTTTTAAGACCAAGAGCAGGAAACGCAGCTGTAACGTCTCAAATATGCTCGCGTTGCGTCCTCGCTGCAGGCCTTCACTACTCCACTACAAGCCCTTGAAGCATCTGATACAGTGCGATTAGCTCTAACCACACAGATGTGCGATTACCACTAAAATGTGATTTCACCTACCAATGCACAAAGCACGCTACCCATTGATAATTTGAAAATGATTTGGCACGCACCTTTTCTGCAAGCCTGCTGGCCAGCTAGGCTAAACTAGCCAGCCACTGTTTTCTCCAGAGTTGGATCTTCTTTAAAGAACTCACTCCTTTTGCACGTACGTGCTGCGCAGTAACAGATAATTTGAACTGGTATGTCTCCGTTTTGATCACTTGTCTTGTGTGATTTTCGATGTTGTATTGAATATCTATTTTTTCCCGTATCTGCAACGGTCGCAATGAGTTTTTCTGTCTCGCTCGTCGTCTTGTTGTTTGTGTTTTACAAAAATGGCTGTTGGACATGAACCACATGAGAAATTCATCCAATGAACCGCGAAGCTCTTCTTCTTCTTTTTCATCGACGGAGGATAGAGAACTAAAGTAGTGCATTACTGCCATCCACTGCTAGCGGGCTGCAAAATCACTGGATTATATGTTCATTTTTTTCGTTTTGTTTACATAAAAATAATAATAATAATAATAATAATAAATGATTATTATTCATTTTTATTATTATTGCATTTTTATCATTAGTACTATTATTATTTTTGTCATGGCTTTTGCTGGTATGTTGTATGACTTTTTTTTTATTTGCAAAAAAAATTTTATTTGCAAGACTACGATTAGGATAAAAAAATACAACATTTGAGAACAACAAGTTGAGGATTATATAAAGGGAAATACATTAATTTAAAAAAAAAATGTGTGATGTTTTTAAAGCATTTTTAAGATTTTTTTTAAAGTGATGATAGAATTTAAATTTAAGCTGTTTTGCTGTATGGGACTTTTTAAATACCTGCTGAATTCGGAACTGCTTACTAGCATACTGCTCTTACAATTTTTTTCTATTTATTTATTTATTTTTTACCATATTTCTGCGGCTGCCATTTAATGAATATGGCAATTAGTTGCAAGATCTTTGAAGCAGCGCCACGCGCTGCTGAGAAAGTGCAACTGCATGAATGGAGAGTCAGTCAGGTGAGCGGCGAGCAGTTATTTGACTATCGTTGCAGTATGGAAAATGAGCACGACTGGACACTTTCTAAGGGGTTATTCAAAGTTTCGTTCTAATGAGAGCGGCGTTTCTTTTCAATGTAATGGATCACCGGACTATTTTGCAGGTGTTTCTCTACTTTCTGCTCGTGACTGTGCGCGCAGAAGTGCAGAAAGATTTTTCAGAAGAATGCCGTGAATTCATGTATATGGGCACTGCCCCACGGGGTCTGGAGAACCGGTCACTTAAAAAGATCTGTCAGCGTTATAACGGTAAGCCTCGGTATGTCACTCTGTACGATGTGGTGGATCACATCCCGGTGTATTCTGCGTACACTTTCAAACGCTCCGACGGCTTCAAGAAGGTTGACGTTCCATGGATGTACGAGCCTCAGGTAATCAACAGTTGGGTTCCCAACTTTTAGTTTTAATCTCATCTTCTTTAGTTCAAGTTTTAATCACTGCAATCAATAGCTTTGTAGTCTCTATGCATAAAAAAGGCACAATGTAGATTTTGAGCAATTCAACTTAACACCCTGCTGAAATAAACGTAAACCAGCCTAAACTGGTTCTTCTTATCTGGTCTCCCAGCCTGGTCTGTTGGCTGGTTTTAGAAGAGCTTTGGGTACTATTCCGGTGGTCAGACTGCCAAACAGCTAAATCGGCTGAATACCATCTTAGCCAAGGTGTAAGACCAATTTCAACCAGCCTTAGATGGTTACTAGTTTTAGCTGGTTTAAACTGGTCTCACTCACACCTCAGCTAAGATGGTTTTCAGCTGATTTAGCTGTTTGTACCAGTAGGATAAGATGATTCTTAGCTAGTTTAAGATGGTCTCCCAGCCTGACCATATGAAAAGTAACCAAAACTTCAAACACCAATCAAACAATCTTAGGCTGGTTGCAGATATTTTTAAATACATTATTTGTTCTTCTACATATATATTCACTTGTTTCTCTAACTCACACAGCTCTCCACAACAGCAGACTCTGGTGAGATGCAGCCATTCCCTCAAAATGTCCACGGCAGTTTTTCAGACGCCCAGGCTGTTCTGGAAGACTACTCGGACACTGTTGAATTCGAGCGAGGCCATTTGAACCCCGACGAGCACCAGGCTCACCCTGATGACAAGGCGGCCACATACACCCTCACCAATGTGGTCCCACAGGTTCGCGAGTTCAACATTGGCCACTGGAAACGGCACGAGCACGTCATCCGCCGTCGACTCAACAACTACTGCCGAGGTACGGCATACATAGTCACGGGTGTCACCACATCTGGTAGGATGATCCGTAGATACAACATCGACCGAGTGGCCGTTCCTACCTACCTGTGGTCGGCATACTGCTGCGTAGACTACGATCACAATGCCCCGTTTGACGAACGATCCAAATTCCCGGCGTTCGCATCCCATGGCCTCAACGAGAAAGAAGGAGCGGAGGTCATAGAGATGTCTGTGCAGCAACTGGAAGATTTTTTGAAGAGGAACACATTTGTGGACAAGAGGTTTCAGATTTTCTTTGAGAATTGTGAGCCTAACAATGTCATTATGAAAGGCCAGACTTAGGAGTCTTCATCTCACTTGTCTATCCTATTGATATCTAAATTCATAAACACATTTTCACGTCTTTCAACTGCTTGAATTGTGTTCTGTAGAATAAATATTCTGCCATACACTCTTAAATTAAAAATTCCAATTAGAATTAGAATAGCGGTTTTACAACCTAATTCCACAGAAAAACATTCTTAGTTCTTTAGAAAAGCACTGATGCATCTACAGTACAATACCATTCAAATGTTTGGGGTCAGTAAGATTTTTGAAAGAAGTCTATTATGTGCACCAAGGCTGCATTTATTTGATCAAAAATACAGTAAACACCGGTACACAGTACCGTCATTTCTATATTTTAATCTATAGCGTACCCTCACTTTTTCTTGTGTACCACCACATCTCACATGTTGCCAGTACTCTGACCCCAAACTTTTGGATGGTAGTGTTTGTGCTAGAAACCAATACACTGATATGAAGGACCCATAATGTAGCTTGAAGAAATCTGGTGTTTCAAAGAACGACTGAAGAACCTTAAGTCTGTCCTATAGAAAACTTAAGCATCAAGCCCTGAAAAATATGGTCTTAGATGCATTTTACTTAACTGTGTATGATTGCAGGCAAAAAAAAAAAAAAAAAAAACATTGGATATAACACTACTTTTCATCCTTTTTTTTTTTTTTTTCATTTAAAGGGTAAAATCTGTATCCATTTCTTTTAGCCTTGACTGGTAGAATCAAGAATTCAGTTTCATAAATATTTTCAAACTAAGAATATTTATCCACGAGAGGACAGAAAACACATGATAAAATAAGTGAGATTTAATGACTATAATCATCTGAGTCCTCAGGAGTTTTATTAGGTCCATTAACTTCTTTATGAAACTGTAACAACTAATCTTTTCTCACTTGGTAAGCATATTTATGGCAATTTATCTGAATACTGTAACTCTTCTAAAATAAAAATCGACCACTTAATCTTCTCTCTGTGCCTGCAGTCTGTCAATAACCAATATAAAAACATGAAAAACATGAGTCCACAACATAAAAGGCTCTAGGTGTTCTGGATAATTATTTTCAAAATCAAACAACAAATAAAGCTGATATCAAACTCCTATTGCTTGATCAATTTAATATGTACACTGTCTACTGATTCTATTCAAAGTAAAAAGTTGCTTTTGTGTGTGCATGTAAGATAAACAATGGTATGAATATGAGATATCTTGTGTAATATCAGATAAACAAATAAAAGGAGGTGAACAGAGCCCTATTTCTTCCTAATTCCTTGTTCACACAGGACAGAGACTCCATACAGACAGGCTTATCTCTATTCCTTTTTCTTTCATCACCTCTTCACACTTTATTGAGGACTGTTTGTTCTCTCACGATGGGGACTGTAAAAGAACCTGATTTACATTTTATAAGACAGTCATACAAGTCAACCATAAAGACGATTAGCTCTACAGAAAAGAGGACCTGGCTATATATTGTTCTGGGAATATGTGATAAGGTTTTTGCACAGTATTTGCCTGAACCATCATGTCTATCCCTTTTTTAATGATTACTCCTTCCAAAGAAAGCTGCTGGTTAATAAAAGAGGATGACTATTACTTTTACAATTACTATTACAGGTGCTATAGTAATTTATAGTAAATAATATAGTGTTTTTGAACCATACTATAGTAAATTGTAGTACACTGTATATATTATAGTATTTACAACACTTTATTAATGAATGCTACAGCATACTGTAGTACTATTAACTATAGTGAACTGATAAACTGTAATAAATACTGTAGTATACTTTAGTTTTTACTACAGTAAACTGTAGTTTATTGTAGTATAACATACTCTATCGTTGTAGAAAACTTAGTACAGTATTGGGTAAAGTAATTTGTTTATATTACTATAGTTGCTACATTACCACAGCAATTATAGAATTACCACAACAAATTAATTCAGGTACTTTACTATAGTACAGTTCAAAAACACTATAGTATTTCCTACTATGAATTACTTTAGTATTTTAAAGCTAAGGAAGTACACTTTAAAAAATTTAATGATATTTACCCATCCATATTGGTCACAATAGCTGCACTTTCTGTGATTCTGAAATTGAAGCAACAGTACATTTGTTTTTTGACTGTTTAGAGAGGTTTAGTCTGACATATACGAGTGGCTTAAATTGACAATTAATTAGATTTCTTCATTTTCTAAAAATGACAACTTTTGGTAAATTGAAGATGTATACATTCAATTTCTACTGAACAATATTTTTATTTTGGGAAAATATTATATTCATAACTATAAGTGCCTTAAAACAAAGCCATTGTTTTCTGTTTTTCAGAAAGAATTTTGGATTTACTCTAAATCTTTAAAAATGTTCAAATTAAAAAGTGGAAGAAGACCACTTGGTTCATTGAAGTAATTTAAACCATTAGAAGACCCAGTTGTATAATTTTTTCCCCCTATATTTTTGTTTCCTTTCTATAAAGTTGCGCTCGGTTATTTAGTGAGTTTATGTGATTTTTGTTTATATTATAAAAATAAAAACCACAAGACATAATAATAACTGAACTTACACAAAAGATCCCGTTCAAAGTTTACATATGCTTGATTATTAATTCTTAATAGTGTGTGTTGTCACCTGGATGAGCAACAGCTGCAAACATTCACTGATGCCTAAGGCAACACAACACATTAAGAGAGCCAGTGGCTGTAAATCTTTGAACAGCATGATTGGAAATTGTTATTATTTTATTTAAAGATGTATATATATTTTTAGTACTGCCCTACAAAAGCTACATAAAATACTTCCCAGAAGACAAAATAAATGATGGATGATGGAGGGGCACAAGAAGAATCTTATATAGAATCTTATTATAATATTCAAATTATTAATGGATTATATTTAGCCAAGAAAGCATGCAAAGAGCTCTCCCCTTATAATCACTAAAAACTCACTTCAGTTCATCGCAATCTCACAAAGTTACATTATAATCAGTTACACTCTCTACATTGCACAGTGAATCTCTTATTTACATTGTGTCTACGCTTTGTTTATTATAATGAGAGGGTTCACGAGCATGCAGAACTGAAAAAAAAAAAAAAACTGTGAGCAGCGAGTGGATTCTGACTAAATTAAACACCTCTGATTGGCCATTGCGTTCAAGAAATCAACAGACATGTCTGTGATTGGCTACATCTCTCAGCGCTGCAAAAACATGCTGAAATAGAAACTTTGACGCTCTTCAGAGTGCAAATACGCACTGGAGCGTTCGCCAAATATGTTTCTGCAAAATCAGATGGGGCCCCATGATTGCTTACCTCGTTTATTGGTTAAGTCCGCCTATGTGGAAGAGTGGGGGAACATCTCACAGCAAGAACTGCCAAATCTGGCTCAGTTCATGAGGATGAGATGAACTGCTAGTACTTAAAGGGGTGGTCACTTTTTCAACTTTAGTTAGTGTGTAATGTTGCTGTTAGAGCATAAGCAACATCTGCAAAGTTATGACACTCAAAGTTCAATGCAAAGGGAGATATTTTCTTTTAAAAGGATTCGCTGTTTAAGGACTACAACAAAGGGGCATTTTTGGTCCCCTTTAAAGCAGCTGGTGCCACACCAGATACTGACTGCTGCTTACTGACAGCTACTTTTGATTTTTTTGTTTAGGGACTCATTATTCTATTTCTGTTTGTCAAATGTCTGTGAAATTTGTATAGTTTATGTCTCAGTTGTGAAATCTTTTTGTGTTCATACAAATATTTACACATTAAGACACTTGCTGGGGAAAAAACAGTTGAAAGTGAGAGGATGTTTATATTATTTTATTGAGTTTTTATTATTTTCCTTGAGCTGAAAAAAAAAAAAGCAACATGAAACTGGGTCAAAATGTTACAATGTTGTATACTAGATCCTGTACAACTTCACCTGGAAGACAGGCGTGAAGCTTCTCTCTTAGGCAAAGTCTCACCAGTTCTGTTTTGCTTATCTAATCAAAGATATTCAAAGGAACCAGCTTCAATTTCCTCTCACTTGCTCATTCTATCAAAGAAACACTCAAGTAAGACAGTCGAGAAGTTCCTTTGACTAAAATGCATCCCTCTGTCATCTTTCTGGGCCTTGCCATTACAATGTTGCTCTCCGAACACTGGGGAACTGCAACTGTGGTTGAAGACTTCAACCATGTTGAGAGATGCAAGGACTCACTGTATATGGGCACCCCTCCACGCGGCTTCAAAAGTGACAAGCTCAAGAAGATCTGCCAGCGCTACGCTGACAAACCCAGATACGTGACTCTGTACGACTCCCAAAACCGCATCCCAGTTTACTCTGCATACACCTTCAAGAAAACAGAGGGCGATCGGCGTGTGGACTACCCCTGGATGTATGAACCTCAGGTATGAAACTATTCACTTTCAGAAAAAAAAGGTCCACACAAAGCTGTCACTGGGGCAGTACTCTTTTGAAAGGTACTAATATGCAGTGCAGGGTAGATTACTTACAAATTGTAGTCCATTACAGAATAAAACTTGAAAATTGAAAAAGTTAGTAATGTAATCTATTGCATTACACATTAGGTAATATAATCAGACTACTTTTTAATTACTTTTGACTTAACTTGTTTATCACATTGATTTGAATAGGATAATCTTGTACCATATAGATATAAAAATACAAAAAACAATCAAAATAAAACACTTACTAAAAAGATGAAATATTTGATTTGTTTATCCTGTGTGGCCTCTTAATTTTCAGTGTAATTATAACCACCTGACTAGTGGCTGGTCTGTGTGTGCAATTCCACAAAAGTGGAAGTTTTTTTTCCGAACATATATAAGCAATAGGCTTTTTTAGAAAGGAACATTTAAAAGATAAAAAAGAATTAGGGAGAATCTATAAATTATGAATAATTTACTGCCATTTTGTGAATATTTTTTTACAAAATAATAATAATATATTCAAACTACAAGTATTTAATTTTTGGAATCTGATTACGTAATCCAGATTACATGTAATCGGTTACTAGCAGCATGTACCATTTAGGTATGTACATTTTAGTACTAATATGTTCCTTTATAGTATAATATGCACCCTTTAGGGGTAAATAAGGTACAAAGGTGTACCTTTTGAAAGGGTACTGTCCCAGTGACACCTTTTCATTCTTAAGAGTGTGAGGAATGGCTTTCTTTTTTTATGATTTTAATGATGTGGTGACCTACTTCCCAGCTTGCAGAGCTTGATGGGAATGGGAACATGTTGCCGTTCCCCACTGGATACTTACACATGAAGTTTGAGGACAGCCAGGCGGTTTTGGATGACTACTCCGACGTGGTTCTGTACGAGCGAGGCCATCTGAATCCAGACCAGCACCAGTCAGACCCCCAGGACCGAGCGGCTACCTACACGCTCACCAACGTCGTGCCAGAAATCCGCGAGTTCAACATCGGTCCATGGCGCCAACATGAAGAGCGCATCCGCGTGCGCCTCAACAACTTCTGCCGGGGCACAGCCTACATCGTAACTGGGGTTACCACTACCGGAAACATGATCCGACGCAACAACCAGGACCGCGTTGCCATTCCCGAAGATGTGTGGTCTGCCTACTGCTGCACCGAGTACGACCGGAACGCGCCACACAACGTGCGAATCCGTTTCCCTACCCAAGCGGCCCTCGCCAAGAACGCGAAGGAGGGGAACACAGTCCAAGAGCTCTCAGTGCTGGATCTGGAGAGCTACCTGACAAATAGAATGGCCGTAGACAAGAACTTCCAGCTGTTCTATGATAACTGCGTCTCACCTTCACCTCTTCCTCCCTACCTTCATCATGCCAAATGATCCGACCTGCCTTCTGCTTATAGCTGTTTCTTTTTTCTTGCTTTCTACTTTCCTGTAGCTTCTCTGTGTATTTCTTTATAGAAAATGATTTGAAATAGCAACTAAATGTAACAATCTGCAGAATGTTTGGTTCGCATTATTATACACTACCGTTCAAAAGTAAGATTTTTTTTTTTTTTTTTTTAAGAAATTAATAAGGATGCGTTAAATTGGTCAAAAGTGTCAGTAAATACATTTGATTTATTTATGATATATATATATATATATATATATATATATATATATATATATATATACCAGCCCCTAACTTTTGAACGGTATAGTGTATAGGCCTATAAAATATTTGTAATCATATTTCTGAGAATACTTAAGGAAAATTAGTCATGTTATGGTGTGAAATGATTGTGTAACATTTTTTTTTCTCCTGTCAGCTCTCTGCTTTAACTATTTTATTGCTTTTATCTTAACATTAATCATTCTATATGCACAGAGTAATTGTGACAAAGTACCTCAGTTTGCATATACATGCTACATAGTTCACTGACACCACCTGAAGTTCTAGTTTGTCTTTATGGGTGATTTAAGATAATGTGTAAAAACAAAAAAGCTGACATGTCACATTTTTCCAACCTTGTTGTTTCAATATATCATGACTGATACAAACCAATAAAACCTAAGGACAATTCTAGTTGAGTTTCATCATTACCCCCACTTGATCACAATTTTATATGATTAACAGGAATAATTTTCAGTAACAGACACTGTATCAAATCAATATAACATTGTGAGAAACACAGGGAGAGAAAGAGTTATGAACAGAATTAAAGTCTCATTATGATCTCTTTAAATCAGATATTCAAAACACTGAGTGTCTCTGTTTCTCCTTCAGCAAGTTTCAGTTGATCAGTTTATCATTTTAGGACTAAAAAACTGCATTTTGTCAGTTCTAGACAGTCCAAACTTTTGGTCATCATTCTAAGGACGAAAAGAAAAAAATGGCATGGTAAAAGATGTGAAAAATAGATGAATTTGGAAGATACAGTTGTTGCAGTGACAGTGGCCTTGAAACCTAGAAATGGTCATACAAGAACATCTGCCCACATCTTGCTGTTATTCTATATGACCTAACAATTCCACGGTGATATATTCTGCCTAAAAAACTCTCTATGAACCATCCAAATTTTCCCTTTAAAGTAGCATAAACGACTTCTTAAAGAAATGGGACTGTAAGGAATACAGCTATGAAAGTGCACATTAATTCATACTGCAGGTCACAAATAGGACAAGTCTTCAATGATTGACCACTGAAAACCGATACCATATGAGTGAGATTAGCAAATTTGTGGGATATTCCTTTCATTTCTTAAGGCTGTAATCTAATCTCAGAGAGACACAAATGAGGAAGGATATGCAAATGAAGCAAATAAGGCTGAAAAAGCCTTAACTCTCTCTCTCTCTCTAACACATATTCTCCATTGTATTCCCTTCTGTAAATTGTCTTTGGTTAATATTATTACTGGCAGTTGTAATTTTGCGTCTATTCATAGTGCCAGCAATGGTGAATGAACTCAAGGGAATAAAAAATATGATTATTTCTTTCTTTGCTGCTGGTTTCTGTGCACGATGGAAGTACTATGGAGTCTTTTCCTGTTCTGGAAGCACATGTGGCCCAATGTAAATAATCAATTAGTCCCCTGATCCCAGGTCAGCAAAAACACTGACAAATCAGATGCCTTCTATCTCCCTAACTATTACAGAGCCTCCGGCCAGGGAGTTTAACACGTCCCTCAGTCTAAAATCAACACGGGGTCCAAATATACAACATCCAAGCTGCAATAAGGTGTTCAGAAGGCACTAGTGTTAAGGAGGGCCCCAGGGCCCGACCCATAATCTATGCGAGCAACCTGAGCAGGGTAACTCTACAGCTGTGACCAAACGATGCATGGCTGGTTTTAATTCAGTAGCCTATTTATACACTAGATGGTGCTGCTGTCAAAAAAACAAAAACCTAATCTTGACATTCTTCCAGTTAGAAGAAGCACTCCTGAATAAATCTTGGATTATAAGAGTTTTGATACGTACATACATTTGAAAACCCCAAAACATATTAAATAATCGTACAGAGTAGCTGGTTTAAGCTGGTCTGCAGCTTTTTGCCTCTTAACAATACGTATGATGTAATATTTGTTTATAATTTTATTTATTTATACAGTCACCAAATATAAGTGCTTCTGGGAAAGTTTAACAAGTTTGCCCTCAAACGTGAGTCCACTGTCGTCACAGGACTGTACACTGAAAGTTTATTGAGCAACACAGTGACTGCCAAACAGCGTAGACAGAACACGCTGGAATACTATCAAGGACGCACGAGGAACGGGGTCATGAAGGAGTCATATATAGCGCACTACGTGTTGTGCTGAAATCTGCACACATTGCAGTCTGCAGATTGTGTAAAAAGGAACATAAAAGTCGGATTTAAGAACATTATGCATCTTAAAAATGCAGCTTGCGGATGCAAACGTTTTCAGGTAAGATTTTTTTTTATTTTTTATATAGGCTATATCTAAGGTGGAGCTAAATTAAAACAAAAAACTTATGTGATGTATATCACGTTTGTATCCGTGCAATTCTCTTTGCATTTAAGTATTAGTCCCCTGTTGTAGGCTAGTTAAGAATTATTTTAGCCTATTTAATAGCTAGATTATAATAGGCCTATAAACTATTTTATTTTATATTTTTGCTTATTTTTTTGTGGAAACGTGATACTTTAAAAGTTTGGGGTATGTATGATTTTAAATGAGAGAAATTCATATTTTTATTCAACAAAAGGTTCCTTTTCATGTAAATGCTGTTCTTTTGACCTTCCTATTCAACAAAAAAACTTGAAAAAATGTATCACTGTTTCCACAAAAATATTAAGCAGCAGCAAAAATTGTTTTCCACACTTATAATAATGGGGCTGTGAATGAACTGGTTGAACCTACTGGTTGAACGATTCCATTCCCTGAGTCAGTGTTTTGAGTCTGTCTGAACTGTAAATTAAACGAACAAGGCATCTTTTGTTTGTGAAAGATCTGAACGTGCTGCTGACTGACCATCATATTCACTTAAAATGTCATATCACACAAAGTAATTAGGTGTGTTCGACTTGATGCGGCGCAGCGCAAACCGATCATTATGACATCAAAGTACCGCGAGAGCGATTCGAAAACATACGTCTCCTTCTGCTCTCGCGGTACTTTGCGCAGTACACAGACCGGTCTGCGCAGTTTCACTTAAAGTCGAACACACCTATTCACTTGCCAGTTGCCACCACCTACTGTAACCAACCACGCAATCCGGAAGGAAGTAATTCAATGAATGAATCTTTTTAGCAGGCCTATACCGATTCTAAAGATTAAAGTTACTGGGGTGAATTAAAACCTATCAACACTACACTGGACAGCATTCCCCATGCAGCTATAATGCTTAAAAAGTAGCTGCGTCATGCTATTTTAGAGCTGTGACCCCAGTATTAACAGTGTCAGTAGTGACACAGAATGATGAATCAGATAACTACATTCAGAAGATTTTATCCTGGAGATAAAGAAACGAAGACTAGACAAAGGTGCTACAATACACTAATGAATCCTGGGAAATGTAGTATTTGACCTGAACTGTGTGAAACGGTGTAACGTATTTGGCTTCGTCAATTTATTAATTATATGAATAAGTCACTTGTTTCGAAGGGATTTCCGTGGGTAGCGTGGCCGAGCGGTCTAAGGCGCTGGATTTAGGCTCCAGTCTCTCTGGAGGCGTGGGTTCGAATCCCACCGCTGCCATAACTTTAAAATTCTGATGTTTCACAAAAGTCTCTTTAGCATTAAATATTGTGCTGTATGTGAATGAATACCAGTTACAAATTAAGAATGAAATTGTGAAGTTGCTTTGAATATGGGTCCATTTTTCATCTAGTCTAGTTGGTCTGGTTGCAGTAACAGTGTCCCTCTTGTTTGTTCAGGTCTGGTGTCAGTTTTGATAGTGTTTGTGTGGCTGGGTGGAAACCAGGTCTCGCCCCTCCGACCCATCTGCGACCTGAGGGTTCTGGACCACTTTGTTCAAGAAGCTCGAGATTCTGAAATCATCATGGTGAGGTTTCTGTGATTCACACAGAATGACGTTATTTTCAGAAACATCACTTCATCTGTCTCTTGTTCTATCAGCGAGGTTGCAGAGGAGGCTGTGGAGTGATGAAATCCTACTTTGTTCCTCTGACTAGAGTAGACTTCGCTGTTTGGGAACATATAGACGTGAGTCATAATGTCTATGTTTAAAATGACCAAATACAGTGGTGTAAAAGCAATATTATATTATATTATATATTTATTTATTTTTCATTTTTGTAATTTTTATATATTATTGTGATAAAGCAGCATAAAACTAACATTATGCAAAACAATAATACAACATAATACACAAACATCAATATCCATTCTGCACAAACTCATACATTGATCAGTTAAAGGTGCTTTAACTCTATTTTAAAGACTATTAAAGCAAGTGTTTTCTATTGAAAGCATTGACAGTGTAAATCTATGTGTCCAGGTTCAGAGTCAGGCTGTGGAAGTCCAGACTGGACTGTCTCTGCTGGTTCAAGCCCTGAGTACAGCGAAGAAAACAGTGAGCAACTCTCCTCTGGCCAGCACTCTGGATAACAACATCAGCAACATCCACAGCCTCGGCCAGATCCTGCACAGTCTTGATTTACAGGTATAGTAACCGCTGATGTCTGTCAGAAGTCTTGTTTCTTCTTTATGATTCTGACATCAACATCCAGCATGAACCTCTTTACTAATTTGGCATTCTAGGAAATTGTGTAAACGTGCAGGTTTAATCAGGCTGCCCTTTAATTCCTCTCTCTCATGTTGGCTGCAGTCAAAGTGGCGGCGTGATTCTGGGAAGTGTGTTTTGTTTCCCCAAAGCTTGATAGTTCAGTGACTGTGAGGTGAAGTGTAGTGCTGTGCTGTGGAGCTGCATGTCTGTGTGTTTGCAGGCATGTCATAATAGCTGTCCGTGAGTGGAGGATGTTGCAATAGTAGGATACTAACCTTTTAGGGAACTTCATATTTTAACCTACTTCTGTCATGAAAGTGCAAAATGATTTTTAGACATGACTCTAAACTGCAGCGATAGCAATATATTAATGCTCAGGCAAAAGTTTGGAATAATTAAGATTTTTTAAAATCTTAGACACGATCCTTCAGAAATTTTTTTCTAAAATGCTGATTTGGTGCTCAAGAATAATTTCTTACTATCAATGTTGAAAACTGCTTTGCTACTTAATTTTTTTTGCGGAAAACTTGATACATTTTTTTCAGGATTATTGAATAAAAAGCTAAAAATAACAGTTTTTATTTGAAATAGAAAACTTTTATATATTTTTTTTTATAATTATTATTTTAATCTTACTTACCCCAAACGTTTAAAAATGGTTTTTAACACTGACAATAAGAAATGTGTTTTGGGCACCAAATCGGCTGAAAATTCAGCTTTGCCATCACAGGAATAAATTACATATATATATGTGTGTGTGTGTGTGTACAAAAACATTTTTTTTTTGGCTTTTTTTGGGTCATTCAATTTATATATATAGTATCATTGACGAATAAGGTTTTTAAAAGTGTAAAAAAAAACATAATGGAGATATAAAGAATGGAGAATTAATTTTGATGTTTCATTAAGTGTTAACAATGAGATTATGTGGTTTTTATAATCAATTAACACTGCTTTTGTCATTTTTTACAAGATGGACAAAATTTGTCACCAAAAAAGTCATTCGGTTTAACCAAAATTTTGGTTTTACCAAATGACACTTGGTTATACCGAATGACGATATTTTCAAACAGTGCTAACAGTCTGATATCTAGCTATATATTATAGGACAATCAAACATTAGGACAATGTTTGATTGTCCTAACTTGCTAGCTAGCTAGATATCAGACTGTTAGCATTGTTTGAAAATATCGTCATTCGGTATAACCAAAATTTCGGTTTTACCAAATGACACTTTTGGTTATACCGAATGACGATATTTTCACATCAAACATTTTAAATTTAGTTTTGAAGTTTTCAAAATATTACAACATTTTCCATGTTTTATAGCGGTTGTACCGAATGACCTGATGTTTCAGGACATGCGTATGAACAAGTGAAAACCTGAATTTTTCAAATAGTTAAGAGAGAGTTAGTTACTTTGCTTCATGACCATGTGGTCCTTTGCAGGTGTCTGAAAGATGTCACATCCTGTCACATGATACTGACCACATGACTTGATCCAAAATGGTCCCTTTTTACTGGTTACTCCGAATGACATCAATGAAATTCATTTTTTCAGGCATTCTTTCTCATAACAAAGCACAACTTCTACACATAATTTTAATACCATTTTGCACTATGTTGATGTATGATGTTATAAAATTATGCCAGAAAAAAAAAAAAAAAAACATTTATTACATTTTAAGATATTTTAATCACAAATGAAATGGCTGCATTGGCCTCAAACCAAATGACCTTTTGACACTTCAAAATCTTTAAAATACCTTGTGTAGCAAAATATAATTAAGGTCAAGGTCAAGGTGACCTTGATAATTAAAACATTTTGGATTCAATAAAAGAGATCTAGTTGTACTACCTTGCATACTTTGGATTGACCCATATATATATATATATATATATATACACACACACTGTCACTTTGATCAATTTAATAATCAATTTAATACAGTATGTGTGTGTGTGTGTGTGTGTGTATATATATATATATATAAATATATATATATATATATATATATATATATATATATATATATATATATATATATTTATTGCTTTTTCTGAATTGGCTTTTTTTTTGGGGGGGTCATGTGCATATATATATATATATATATATATATAAATTGAATGACCAAAAAAAAAAAGCAGATTCAGAAAAAGCAATAAATAAATAAATAAATAAAACGATTGAATAGACAATAGAGATGCATAAATAATTGTATGTCTGGAGCTGACTTTGCTGATTTTATTGCAGTTAAAATAAGTAATTCAGTCTAATGGGATTTGCACCATAGTAAACACAGCCCCAATATATGATTCATTGCTGCCTGTAACTATGAGAATGAATTAAAGGCTGCATCAAAATATATCAATCATCATCAGTGAACCATTCACACAGTGCTAAAATATAATCAATCACGCTTAAAATATAACACTAGAGTACAAAACATGAAATGGGATGGGTAACTAGCTTAGTAGCCAAAGCCATTACTAGCAGTCGATTTAACAGTAGAAAACTGTCTTGGTTTGTTTTACTTGTTGTGACTATTTTACAAGGCTGATTTTAGAGCTGCAGTCTATCCATTTTATAAATTTTTGGGATGATCAATTTTCCCTAATGAGTCCGTTCTGTTTCCGCAGCAGGCCAGGTCCACAGTTCTTCCAGATGATTCAGCTCCTGCCAGCTCACAGATGCAGGAGGTCTCCTCTCTCCCAGAACTTCTGCAGGTGCAGAGCAGTTTCCTGCGAGGGAAAGTCAGACTCCTGCTTTCAGCTGCACCAGCCTGCCAACGGCAAAACAGCTGATTCGGGCTCGGAGGAGCTCAGGAACTGTTTACAACAGTCAAGCACACACACACACAAACCCGGACAAAAACGCTTGATTGTGACTCGTTCCTCAATCTTAAAGAGCTTATACTGTCCGGGTGTCGCTCTTTAAATGATCTATTGCATTCAAAAGCCTGCAGTCATGTTTCTAGAGTATGCATCGTGTGCAGAGTGAAGCAAAACGGTAGTGACACCTTGACTTATTCAACAAGGTGAACATGGCAGAAGAACCTGCGGAGGAACAGATCAGAGCCCACGAGTGGACTCGTTGCAGGACTCATAGCGGTTTGGCGAACAGCTTGTCTGGATGTATAAGGCCACCTGGACTATAGTACACATGAGACACTTTTATTTAATTATCTTTGTATGTTCAGTTTTTCTACACATCCATGAAATGTGCTGCTATTTGTTTGTTTTTTTAGTAAGCAATGTCACTTCTGGGTATGCATACTACAGGACACGTTCCTCTTTGTGAGATGTGTACATTTAACGGCAGGACCAAAGGTCTGTTTAGGGTTCAGCAGGGTTTGCCATATGGACACAACACTGCGAGGCTGCATAATGTGGTATGAAGTATGCTTCCACCTAGAGGACAAAATAACAAGTTTAAATGAAACTGTACAGTAAGTATACATAAATAAAACAAGCAAATAAAATGGTTCATATTACTTTTGAACGTAAACATAATTTAGGACAACAACATACAAAGAAGGAGACAGGCCTGTCTGTATGTTTAATAACCTTTTTAATGTTGTCCAGTTCAGATACACAACATACAGTGTGTAGTAGCCTGTATAGGAAATAGAAATATGAATTTCATTCTTTAGACCCGTTGCGGTCATACAGTCCCCTCATCAAGCCTTTTTTTTTTTACGTTGCTGTAATTCAACAAAATGAAACTCAACAGGTGCAAGTCTTTTTTTTTTTTTCTTTTTTTTTGGCGACCAAGCATTAATACTCAACAGTTGTGTTTTTTTTCTTTTTCTTTAAATCCTCTATAATACATAGGCAACCCAGACAAAAAGTATCACCATGTATGTCTGGTGAAAGTGTGCTTTATATGTCTGTCAGTTGCCAGTAGAATCATCTCTATCCCTTTATTTTGTAGAAAAATATGAACTGTTTAAATTCTCTACTTTGAAATATATGCAGCTCAAATTCACAACAAAGAGATAAGCCAGAACTCTGTGAAATCCCACCCTTACTCCAACAAATCTCCAATGGTTTGGGTAACATTAAATTTCTAAGAACTTACAACCAGGTAAGAGAAAACAAACACCCCACAGTGTCATTTAGTCCACTGAAGCGTAATGAAGAACACCCAGGAGAATGACTCAAACAGCAGGCCTCCCGCAAAAAAAAAAAAAAAAAAAAAAAAAAAAAAAAACAGGGCTGACTCGAGCGTTTTGCATCCTACGGCCATGTACGAGGAAATAAAACGAGCTTCTCCATATAAACTTTCTCATTTAACTCTCTCCAACAAAATATTCTGATTAGGGCCTGATCGGTTCCACCCTCTGTTTTTCAAACGAAACAGAATCAGATGCAGCCAGCGATTCTTTTGTCCGCCGCATTGTCGGGTCTTGCAGCAAATTTGAATTCCAAATGCAATTATTCTCATCAAATGCGCTCATTCTTGACTCAATATATCCTCTAATGTGGATTCGCTTCATTCCCGCTTCCCTCAACATTCATTACGATTTAATGTCTTTTGTCAAAAAGAAGCTTTAATATCTGTAAACCTTCAAATGAAAATCTAATAAGGGTCTTCAGAATCGTGGGTGGAGGGATGTGATTGGCTGAATGAGCTTGCACCTGTTTTTACAGTGGATACGATAGGCCGTGAACCCAACAATAAACAAAATATTTACAAAGACCATGTCATCTCTTACACTTATAAAAATGTACAGTTTGCATCTTGTGTTTTTCGTCATGGCATGACAGAAAGTGGTCTTGTGTGTTTTTCATCCACCCACCGACAAGAAACTCCAAAAACAAGACGACGAGAGAACAAAAAAATGGATGGAGATGAGATCGGTGTGCACAGTTGCTTGTGTTATGGATCATAAAAGTATATTTAAGTGGCGTGAGGGGTGATGCCTCGTCCACTGTAGTGTAGTATGCCTCTTCAGGCTGCGTTACGGTAGTGCATTTAGTTTCTGACCGCCACCGTGGCTCAAACCTGATGTACGAAGCTTCTAGAGTCAGTATCCAGAGCTCATTTAGAGGCCACATCCGTCCTGTTCCTCATACACACGCACTTACACGCGCACACGCGAATGCAAACGGCCCGTCTCCCACTTCCTCTCGGCCAGATCGTTCTCGGCACCCTGAAAGAGAGATTTCGGAAAAACGCATTGAGAAGTGAGAGGTTGAATCAAAAGGTCTTATGGGGACTTGTGACAGGGCATATAACAAGATGTCCGCCTGATGACAAGTGAGCTCAAACTGAGATAATCACTCAAAGGTCAGTGTCAGTGAGGGGGAAGAATGTTCGGGACACGTCATGAGCTCTCTTGGGCTCTGGATAAAAGAGAGAGACGGAGAGACTCCAGCTGTGCGGGGACAGGCGCAGGTGTTGATCCCGTCGCTCTGGACGTCCAACTCAGCAGAGTCCGAGTCTTTACGGAGAAACGGAGAGAAAGAGCGTGAATGTTCCTTAACTCAATGTGGCGTAATGCGCGGGTTACTACAGAGGACTATACGAGCGGAGAGAGATAAAAGGGATAAAAAAGGAGAGGATCGTGGATCTGATCAGTCCTTCTCTCTGAGATGAGCTTTGTCGTACAGCTTCCGTAATTATAAATGAAAAAAGAAGGGAACTATTTATCCTCTTTATTATCGTCAAGAATCAGTTTCATTTCCGGATATGACCATGTATCTACAGAGGGAAAAGAATCTCCAAATGAAGTGCACAAAATATAGCTGATGTAAAAAAAGAAAAAAAAAAGAAAAAAGAGAGAGACAGAGAAAGGAAGAGAGAGAAGACTATTGCAGAAAAAGACAACAACAATAAAAAGACAAATAATGAAGAGTCTTGAATCTCAAAACGCGGAACAAATTCTCCTCAAGATGTCCATTTTCCTCATAAAAAATAAATCATGCAAATTTCCCAAAGCGCAATCAAGGTATAAATTTAATTATTCTATATCTTTACTTTTTGTATAGATATTTGTAGTAGTTGTATCTAGTTGTTCATTTCTCCCCATAGGCAAATAACAGTGACAGTGCAAAACAAAAAGCAAAAACAAACATAAAAACGAGAAAGATACCAAAGAAAACAAAAACAAATTTGGCACTTTTTTTCTCAATTCTGCAAATTCCTTGAATAAATCCAGTTCAGGCGATTCTCTCCACGTCCGTCCACAAGACTGCGTCTGATTGGACGATGATCACAGTACTTGGCACAAGAATGCTGGTAAAAATTAGATAGTAGAATCTTTTTTTTCATTCATAGCCTTATAAGGTTATCAATAATACATATTTTACACGTATGTTTTCTTGATTTATAAAACAGTCCGAAGTAGGAAAAACTGTTCTTTTTTGGGGGACTAGAAACAGCTACAGAAGAGCAGAAGAAGACTGTCGGGGAGAAGAAAAGAAAAAAAGAAAGAGAAAGACGGCAATGGAACGTGAGTAAAAAAAAAATCAGGAGAAAAATAAAACAGGAGGGGATAGCTGCTGTACTGAGTGGGGAAAATGGCTGACGTTTCTCCACCCAAAACCTTCTCCGCTACTCAATCCAAGAACAAAAGGAGCAGGAAGAGTAAAACAAGAAAGAACGAGAGAGAAATAGTGTGTGCTGGGAGTGGATTTAAAAAGGAGAGGAGCGGTGGGTTGGACAGTATCCGTGTAGAGCACCACTCTTAGTACCGGAGGTCTGTGTTCCTATGCGTTTGGGGGGCCTGGTCCCCTCCGAGGGGTTACTATACTCGCGTGGTGGAGTGCTGGTGGGGCAGGGCGTTGTTACTGTGCCCAGCACTTGGTGCAGGGGCAGGGGGGTAAGTGTTGAAGGCATGGAGGGGCTGCATGCCAGTGATGGTGCTGGGGATCATGGAAAGTGTGTTAGACGTCATGAGTGGCACGTCCTCGGGGGCCCGCCGTAGCGCCAGAGTGTAGTCTGGCGGGCACACGGGTGGTCTCAGGGGCTCCAGGTCGCCGTGGAGACCACGTGGCGGAAGGGGCGTGCCGTGGTCGAGCTCCACCCTCTGCTGCTTCATCTGCAAGGACATTAGCTCCTCCTCCTGGCTCAGTGCCAGGTCGTTATGGGGCGGAGCACCCACAATGCCGACACCCGGCCCCGCCCCACGTTGGGGCGAGAGGCGGCGATGGCGCCGTTGCAGCAGCTCGTGCCTTTTGTCACGCTTGTAGTACAATGCAGCAAAGGCCAGTACGTTGAGGAAGAGCAGCGACGCACCCACTGCTACCGTCACACTGAGCTCCGTCGAATAGTCCCTCGTGTCGCTCGGGAACGGGAAGCGTTCAGGAGGGTGTTCGGAACCTTCGAGGTCCGGGTCGGGCGGGTAAGTCGAAACCGTCGGGTGGCGAGTAGAGCGTGTGCCTGGACTCTGGGGCGTGCCCTTCCAGCCAGGCCGGTGCGGGCCACCAGGCGGCAGTCGTGTGGTTATGGAGCTGATGATCTCCTCATGCAGGGTGTGGAGATGAGGAACCAGCTCAAGCCAGAAGGCAACTTTGTTGGCACGGTAATTGTCCCGGATGCGAGGCTTCAACCCGATGTGGAGGTACTGCTTGTCTTTAGAGCTGAACTTGGTCCAGATAACTTCTTCAAAGCGATTGGGCTTAGTATGGATGAACTTGGTATCCTGCGGCACTGGAATGTTCGGATCACTGGAAAAAAAAAGTTGAAACAAAGTCAGAAGAAAATAAAAGGACAGAAGAAGAAAATGGCATTTGTATTCTGGTCTCATTGAATGAACAATTTTTCAACAGATCGAACTCTCACCCCGTCTTGGCAAAGTTGGTCCAGTACGTCATCACTACAGCACTGAGCATGACATCATTCTTGGAAAAGTTGCAGGGAAATAGATCTGTGGCACCCACCATGGGAACACCGAACACATAGGGGATCTCATCACCGTGTGCTGCGTCTGCCCACTCGGGTCGTGCCTCCGTCTGGCAGTGGTGGTGGAAGGTATAAAAATAAACGGGGGACTGGAACTCGGCATGCAGCTTAGCTGTGGCCACTGCTGGCGCCACCCACTGGTGGTCGGTGAAAAGTGCAAGTAGAGTTTTACGCCGCATGTCACCGTTGTCACGGTCAGCCCAATCTGTGTACATGAACTTTATAGTCTCCCGCAATATGTCTTTACCTAAGAAGGGACAGAGAGAGACAAAGAGAGAAAAAGATGGATGTTGGGTGTTGAAAGACAGAGTTGGTTGTCACACAAAGCAGGGCACCTTGACCCAATATAGGAGACAATGAGACAGAAGCACCCAAGGTGAGGGGTAAAATTAGACTGATTACCTTGAACAACCGCAAAAAGAATGTGTAGACATGTATGTCAGTGTTTTCTGCAGAAATCTGTGGGACCGTCCTGAATGGCACATTTGATGTGCATGTATTATGTGTTCTCAAAATTTTTGCTGAAGACATGTGCAAGATTGTTTTCATCCTGCATAATCTTCTTTCGACCACAAAGCAAATATTTTAACTGAAATAACTTTTAATAGATACTCACTTCAGTGCCTGATTAAAAATCCTCCAAAATCATTTTATTTACATTTTATTAGCAATAAATGGTCCTGCAAGTTTAGCATACAACTAACAGATGAGCCAGCTAAATTAGCATACCGTCCTCTAATTAGCTTTCAGTGCTGGATAGTAACTGATTATGTAATCTGGATTATGTAATCATATTTCAAAAAATAGGGGGCAGTCGAGGCCTAATTGTTAGAGAGTCAGACTGTAACCAGGAGGTTGTGGGTTCGAGTCTCAATACCAGCAGGAAATGACTGAGGTGGCCTTGAGCAAGGCACCTAACCCCCAATCGCTCCCTGGGTGCCACAGCAAAAATAGCTGCCCACTGCTCTGGGTGTGTGTGTGTGTGTGTGTGTGTGTGTTCACTACTCACTTCCCTTAATGTGTGTGCACTAACTGGATGGGTTAAATATAGAGGACAAATTCTGAGTTTGGGTTATTATTACTTTGCAGGTTCTCTTAAATCATCAAATTATTACATTTATTTTTAAAATAATTTTTTTTAATTCTGCATACATACAATAGTGAATCAATAGTATAATTTCTTTTGCTGTTGCACTGTTGATCCAGTGGCGTCAATGACACTGCAAACACTGGTCTACAGTATGTTACAGTGCAAATGTGTATGCTTGTGTCAGTGAAACTCACCATCTGGGTATCCATATAGGTTGTCCACAAAGTTGGATATGGTGTAGTCAAAGGAAGCAGCTGAAATTCCATCCTCACCTTCACTGTCATCTACAAATTTCAGCCCTTCACCCTGGTTCACCCCCAATAGGATGTCGTAGTTCAGGAACTCCCCCTGAGGACATTACACAAATGTCACCCACAGTACCCACTTTCGCTAATTAACTGTCATGATTAGACTCTGGGATCATTCTAAACTCTGGGACCTCGCAGTGTCCAAAATCACACCTGCTGCATGAGGATCTCAGGGTCATCGGGTACCACATCGCCGTCCACCACTGGTCCGAATGCGATGTGGTAACGGGCAGGCTGGATATCCTGATCCACCAGCTCCCTGAAGCTCTTCCTTCGCAGACAATCCACCAGATCTGCAGTGTCACTGTAGCTGCAGCCCACCTTTTTGGCCAGGATCTTGGTGTACATCAGGGGCCGGTAGTTCACTGACCAGCTGGATATGGCGGAGCCACTCTGAGCAATGGCCCTCTGGAACAAACCTGAAACCAGGGCTAGATATAAGCAATGACTAAGAAAAGTCAGAGAGCAGATTATAATGTGAGTGAGTCAATGTGGACACTGAGTGTCCCATGACCATGAGCAAGAAAAAGCCACTGAATATCTTTATCATCACACAAGGACAGCCAGTGGAACTTGTTTCCATCACAATAAATGTACAGTTAAATTTTTTTGCACTTGAGTGAAATCGATATAAAAAAAAAATACAATTTCCGTACTTTCTTCTCTTAGGTGAATATATCTGTTGTGTTTGTTGCAAAAAGAAGTTATCACATTCACATCTCTCAACTGTCATTCTGACTGTCATCTGACAACTGGAGTTCTTGTTCGGAGATATTTAACTCAGTGAAGAAAGTACATGGATACTTTTTTGGGAGTTGTATTACATGTCACGTTTTTATTAATCTTGATTTCTCACAACCTGTGTGCTTTTTCTGGGTGAGTTGGAAAAAACTCAGGCACAAAAGACCAAAGGCCAAGGTCAGGATTTTTTTTGTTAAATAATGCATTAAACTTTAGTTTGTTTTTCACTAAACACTATTGTATACCCCCAGAACACTTGGAATATATGACACGTGTTGCATGGGACCATTCTGTGATACTTCTGCATCTTTTTTAAAAGCTTGATGCTGGTCGCTATTCACTGCCATTATATGGATGAGCGCAAGCGAGACATTTTTTTTTAGTAAATAATGACTTAATTTTCATTTTAAGGTGAACTACCCCTTTAACTTCAGAAGAGAATAGAACAGATTCTTAGACTAACAGACCTGTAGCTGTCAAGTATGTATAAATGTTAATCAGATTACAATTGGCCTCTGCGTTAGGAAGGAAGATGCCATGTGATGTGTATTTAATTATTTAATCCTTCAAAATATTTGATTTCACAATGTCTCATGCAGATTTACATTTTTTGGAACTGTGCTACTGTGCTATATGAACTGTGCTACAAATCTAAATTTAAACTCCTGAACCTAGTTTTAATGGTCAGAGAAATAAGCTGAAGCGCTAACATGGTCTTCAACAGGGTGTAACCAATAGCTACAGAAAAACGAGAATTAAGGGGCTTGTTTTAATGTGATGTAAATAGGGCAGGTAGAAACTCTGATTCATTACTTGAGTGAAAGTGAGACAAAGTGAACTCAGCAGTGTTCGAAAACGCTCTGGATAAGCATGAGGAAACCATCTTGGATTTCAGAACCCTGCTGCACCGTTATGTAAAGTGTCCCACAGTTTTCATCTGCAGATTCTGTTATTAATTATTAAAATGTTTCCCCCACCCCCCAGTCACACACACACACACACACACACACACACACACACACACACACACACACACACACACACACACACACACACACACACACAATACTCTATTGCAAGACCCCCCAGCTCCAGTTCCCTATGAAATCAATTAAGAATCAGCTCAGCTGCAGTCCAACACTTCTGCATCACACACACACACACATAGTTGTACATGCTGCTCATTATAAATTTGTCTCACATCTCTCCATTTTTATCACACAGCACTCATTATAAACTGGCATCAAATGCAGATGCACGTGTGATCTTGAGATAACAGTATAAATCAGTCTCACACACACAAACTCACACATACACAACCGCAAGGCAGTGCCAAAAATCAGTCTCACTTTCACACAGCCGCACAATATATCAGTGTATTAAAAAATTCAGAATATAGAATAGCATATTATAAAAACATATAGCATAAAAAAGGTTTAAAGACTTTAAAGGGTTAGATCACCCAAAAATGAAAATTTTGTCATTATTTACTCATCCTCATGTCGTTCCAAACCCGTAAGACTTTTGTTCATCTTCGGAACACAAATGAAGATATTTTTAATGAACTCTGAGAGATTTCTGTCACTCCATTGATAAGCTACGCAAATACCATTTAAAATTTAATATAGAAATCAAAAAATCATAGAAGAGGTGTATTCTAAACTTTATACACTACCATTCAAAAGTTTGGGGTCAGTAAGATTTTTAATGTTTTTGTTCAACACGACTGCATTTAGTTGATGAAAAAATATAGTAAAAACATATTATTACAATTTAAGAGAAATGTTTTCAATTTAAATAAATTTAAAATATAATTTATTTCAGTGATGGCAAAGCTGAATTTTCAGCATCATTAGTTACAAATTCAGTGTCACATGATCCTTCAGAAATCATTATAATATGTGACCCTGGACCACAAAATCATACGTCGCACTAGTATATTTGTAGCAATAGCCAACAATATATTGTTTGGATCAAAATGATCAATTTTTCTTTTATGCCAAAAATCATTAGGATATTAAGTAAAGATCATGTTCCATGAAGATATTTTGTAAATTTCTTACCCTAAAATTATCAAAAATGTATTTTTGTGAGTGGATATTAATTGCTAATGACTTCATTTGGACAACTTTAAAGGTGATTTTCTCAATATTTTGATTTTTTTGCACCCTCAAATTCCAGATATTCAAATAGTTGTATCTTGGCCAAATATTGTCCTAACCTAACCCTAACCCTAACCAGTGTTGGTTAAGTTACTTCAAAAAAGTAATTAATTACTAATTACTAATTACATCATCAATGTTGTATTTAAAATACTTTTCTAATTACTCTGTCTGAAAAGTAATTTAATTACTCAATTAGTAACTTAATAATTACTTCTTAAAATCCCTATAAACCTTGAACGGATAGACAATAGAAAGGAAACTCTTTTAATAATTTAGTCAAACATGGAATAGTTTAGCCTTTTATAGTTTTTTTTTTTAAACATTTTAACTTTATTAAAACATATACTATAATACTTTTATTTACTTTATAATACTTACATTTTTTTTAGTAACAAATAGGGATGTCACTATACCAAAAATCTAGTAGTCGGTACCGATACCACCAAAAGTGCACAATACTCGATATCACAGTAAAAATACATAAAAATACAAATAAAACAATGCTATATATTTTTTCTAATAGTAGTAAGTAAAAATACCACAGAAATTGAATAATCAAATACAAAATAACTCTGCATAGTCATAACTGTATAAATTAAATATAGATTAATCCTTATTAAAGCTTTCCTTTTGTTGTTTGATTATCATTTATAATACAGACAGCCAATAGTAGACAGTAGCATGTTTTAAAGGCTGCTGTCACTAAGACCTAATGGACGGAGACAATAAGCTGTTACACATGCTGTTCACATTCACGACATAACCAACGCGAATATACGCCAAGACGGACATTTTGACATAACTGCGTGTATTTGAACGTTTATGTGTAATAAACTGCGAAAATCTGACACTCGCGAGAGGCGGTTATGTGTGTGCGCTTTGGCTGAGAGCACACTGACTGAAGACCGTCTCTCAGAGAGCGCGCACAGTTTTTTTCTCTCTAGGACATAGCTTACATTTTACCGTAATGTTCTTGCCTACCTGTGTCAAAAAAGTGAAGTAATTAGAATATTTTCATTCTGCAAAACAGCCACTCACTTCTGCCGACATCTTCAGACAATGACTACGCAGCCAACTGGTGCGAAGTTGCGGACTCACGCGCAACTGCACTATAGCTAACGATTTTAAAGAGGCAGCGTTCACTTTTACCTTTAGACGACAAATTTAGATTTTAAATTCAATATTGATTTAAACAGAACTGTTGAACTAATTTACAGTATGTAACGTAAGTACATTATAAGTAACTGTAATTAACTAGTACTTAGTAACGCGTTACACCCAACACTGACTCTAACAAACCATACATCAATGGAAAGCTTATTTATTCAGCTTTCATATGATGTATAAATATCAATTTCAAAAAAATTACCTTTATGACTGGTTTTGTGGTCCATGGCCACATATGATTTTTTGAAACATTATAAATGCGTTGAACGTTATAATGTTATAAATGTCGTTATAAAATGTCAGTCACTTCTGAGTCCTTACTGAATAAAAGTATTAATTTCTTTCAAAAAAACAAACAAAAAACAAACAAAAAAAAAAAAACACTTACCGACCCCAAACTTTTGAATGGTAGTGTATGTATGAACTACATTTTATATGCATTATTGAATAAATTAATAGATCCAGGCACAAATGAGCATCCTAAAATAAGTAAATAATGAGTAATTTTTTGGGTGACCTTTATTGATGATAATCACAGCAATAGAGGTTCAAACCTTCAGAATGATGGGACAAGATGAGAAGGTTGACGCAGGAGGCTCCAGCCCCGGAGCCAAATATGGTGATTCTCTCTGGGTCTCCTCCAAAGTGTCCGATGTTCTCATTGAGCCAACGTAGAGCCTGAATCTGGTCCAGTAGCCCATAATTCCCCTTTGCGGACTGATCTCCGGTGCTCAAAAAACCTGCGGAGAGCGAGAGAGTTAGATAACAGACAGTGTGGACCAAAGGTATAAAAAGACCATGATCAATACATGTTGATCAAGATCAAGCATTCTGAGCCTGAGAAGAGCAAAGTGCATTGGTAAAATGAAAGAATGAAATAAGGCAGAGGACTAAAGCTTTAATTCGACATGCTCATTTAGAACTTCCTGTTCCTATTTGGAATGATTCCTATTAATGTTTACAATAGACTTGAATTGGTCATGAATAACATAGGCTATGTTTGGAATTGCACACTATAATATACTTATACAATGTCCTGTACCTTGCATGTTACTGAGAATTCTCTGTGTTAACAGATGACCTACAGGATGAGCTGGTTACTGTATCCCACAGTGCAATGTGCTCAAACTCATCATTTGAATATCAAGATTAAGAGCAGTTTTTTCTCATAAGTTTTGAGAAATTTTCTTGTAAAATTGAGCATGTTTATCAATGCATAACGAAAAAAAAAAATAGTAGCCACTGTTCAATATACTGCACAGTATACAGTACGTTGAAGTTTTTGAAAGAACCTTTTAAGTGAATGATTCAATGACTGAATCCTTCGGGCCACTCAGTGGTCGCCAACTTGTGATGTCGCCTACAGGAACAGTGACTAAACAAATGAGCAAACAAATCAGAACTTATTCAAAAGACTCAAATCACCCCATTAGGGTGACCACCATCAAACAAACCTAATGTGGGACCATTACTATTACCCATTAGCGTGGGGCAATGTGGGACATGTTACCAACACTAAAACACAACCTGAAGCTGTTATATAATGTCTATCTAACTTAATAAAAACATTTGTATTCTGCCTTTCAGCTGATAAAAATACTTTATTCTTTAGTCCCTTCCAGAAAACACCATTACATCACAATGTAACATAACATGTCTTTATTTTACATGTCATTTAAATTCAACATCACTGAGCCCAAAGGCAGCAGGCATCATGCAGATAACTATTTTTTTTAAACAGTTCTGACCAAGACCAACTCCGCTCCACATTTCGATTGACAGCCATCACAACCTACTAGTGACCATGTTTACTCCTTTCTTTTCAACCATTGGATAGGATTTAAAAACAGCTGTTGTATTTGTGTAAGGCGGGATGTTACTTTTGTTGAAGCGCTGTTAAATAGGTGAAAAACTACAAAAATAATAAATAAAATGCTTTCTTAAAAAGGCAAAAGAACGCATGCACGTTTTCCTAGTATGATAATTAAAAACCAACAGACTGATGAAAATGCAGGACATTTTCTCAATATGCGACGTGCGGGACAAGGGGTGAAAATGCTGTGCGGTACAATGTAAAGCGGGACGGGTGGTCACCCTACACCCCATTGCCATTTCATAAATCTGTTTATAATAGCTCAAAAACACAGAATGCCTCTTCAATTACAGTACTATGAAAGCCTTAGCAGAACATATTATTTCAATGTCAAGATTTAGGACACTTTCCCACATAAGATTGGAGTAAATGTTTAGTAAAAATAAGCATGTTTATCGATGTATAGTAGTACATTGATAAACAGTAGGCATTATTTAGTGTACTGCACAGTATACAGTAAGCAGTACATTAGTTTTTTTAAAATAATCTTTTAAGTGAATGATTCAGTGATTGAATCCTTGGCTAGGTGAACATGAGTCACCCACTGGTGAAGTAGCCTACAGGGAACAGTGAATGTACAAATGATTTAAAAGATTCTAGGTCATAAATCTATTTATAATTGCTCAAAAACATATGTGTCTAAAATTACAGCGCTATGAAAGCTTTAGCAGAACATATTTTCATCTGCACCGCTCAGTACTGTGAACCTCTGGGGTGTTGGGGTGGGTTTGATGCATTAACTGTTATCATCGCTGGTGAGAGAAGCTTTATTATCATCTTGTCAAGCCCATCTTTATGATGGGTCTAGCCGATTAGCAAGTTTAGACATTTGGACCGTTGTTCTCTGGGTAGCAGAAGCTTAAGTGCTCACTGCTCACATACACATACAGTACCATTATGGACCTCTACAAATAATACATGCTACTGCTCATTAAAATGAGCTGTATGAGGCTCTTGAGTCACGGTGTAAATGAGAACTAAAGAGCTTATGTAAGACTGTCTATTTTACTGCTCTAACTGAACTGGTGATGCACTAAAAACATGAAAATGTGGAGAGAAAAAAGGGGAATTTCAAACATATTTCACATGTCTAAGAAAGCACTCTTCAGACTGTGAAAGATAGGCTTCCTCTGGAATATTAAAAGAAATGGGGAAAAGACATAAGAGGGGAAAAAGAGATAAAAATAGACATGTACATAAAAGCTACATGCCCTCAGACCCAATATAAGAGTCAGTGAGTGTGACTGTGTGTGTGTGTTTTAGAGAAAGAGAGCATGTCAAAGAAACTAAGAGGGATGAGTAGAGAAAAAGACAAACTGCCATGTTGTTTTCAGGAGTCAGGCCTGTGAGGAAGACGACAAGCGACAACATGCGGCACATCATATCACAAACAACACACAACAGATCACAAACACGGCACCTCTACATATAAAAGGCTGTCCCAGTGTGTCGTAGATGGAGGAATACACAGAAATAGAGTTCTTTTAAAATGTTCGTTACATATGTTAAAAAAAAAAAAAAAGCTTTTGACGTCTGAAAGTCCCACAGGATGATAATGACATTGTTTTAAAGGATACCTCTGCCTCTGCTACATTCGTTTACATGCTGTATAAAATAGTAACATGTATTCATGACCGAAGGCATCATTATTCTAAACTGTTGCACTTGTTTCAATGACAAAATACACCATTCGCAGTGATTTTGCATTTATGCATCACTATATTTTAAATAATATAGCCTATATTTTTGCTCCTTTCCTTGAAAAACCACTACCATTCAAAAGTTTGATTCAAAAATACAGTTAAACATTTATACTGTGAAATATTATTACAATTAAGCTGTTTTCTATTTTAATATATTTTAAAATGTAATTTATTATGCTAATTTTTAAGTAAACATTACTTCTGTCTTTTGTGTCGCATGATCTTTCAGAAATCATTCTAATATGCTGAATTGGTGCTCAATAAACTTTTCTTATAATCAATGTTGAAAACAGTTGTGCTGCTTAATATTTTTGTGGAAACCATGATACTTCTTTTTTCAAGATTCTTTGAAAGTTAAACAGCATTTATTTGAAATAGAAATTTTTTGCAACATTATGATCGATTTTTGATCAATGAATTGCATCCTTGCACAAATTCCACCCTGACTGTTCAAACTTAAGTTATATTGCAAAATATCAAACATTATATCTGAACAAAATATCTGTTTTATTTCAGCTTTGAATATTCAGGTGATTTTTGTTGGTCACACATCAAAAAAAAAAAAAAAAAAAAAAATGGGGGGAAAAGATCTGGGGGGAAAAACAAATATGGGCAACTTTCAGCTGTGGTGTGAACATAGCCGTATTGTCTAAATGACATTAATGGGGCAGGTAACTAAATGTGTGCTAACTCACATTCTAAGCACTGGCCTCACGAGTCAAGGACAACCCCTAGAAAATGAGACAAATTACGTATTCATCAAACTGCTAGATCAGGCCACCACAGGCGAGTCCCTAAAGATGAGTGAAGTCACTGAGTGCATTACAAATACAACTGTAGTGCAAATTAGTGGGGGAAGTGTGGACGTGAGGTCTTTTTTATAATAGTTTCATATTAGGTGAGTGTGAATCCTAGAGGTTGTGAATCTGTGGCTATATTCGGAAATGTGGCTATGTTTGAGTATGCATACTTTGTGCAGTATGCACATTTCTGTAGGCAATGGATACCTAGATGACCTACTTCTGGTATTGTATCCCACAATGCAAACTGCTCAACTTAACCTTCCATATGCAGTAATTAGTACGTTAGTATGTCATTTGGAACTGTTGCTATATATTCATATAACATAGCACTAGCCAGGTTTATTAAAGTAACCTGAAGTACTATTAAAAACATGTTATTTGAAATAAAGCTGAAATAAAATATAAATATATGATGAAAAACATAAATTAAATGAAAGTTAGAAATGCAGTCTTGGCTGAAAAACTGCACTTAAATCACTAAAATTACTATTTTTAACTGGAAATACATAAAAACATAACCAGAAAAAATCTAAAACTTAACCAAAATAAATTAAACCTAAATTACAAAAGCACATAAGAAGATGGCTAAAAATTAAACTAAAATTAAAATGAAAACTGAAATATAAAAATAAAAGCTTACACAAAATATTGATATCTATACTGGTATATAAATAATACAAAAATAACACAGGCACCCACATAGTCCTAACCACATCCTATGCAGTATGTACTGTATACTACATATAATACATGAAAAAAAAAAGTATATTGCAACAGCAAACAGTAGTATGCTGTACTGCTGTCAGTATGACCTTGCCACACTGCATGTTTAAATTAACAGTAGCTATTTTCAGGGTTCGCACATATTTCTACCAATAAATTTCCTTGACTTTTGAGGCAAATATTCATGACCACATTCCATGAAACATCTGTGTGTAAAATAAGAATAAAAATCCATGTTCAAATGTCAAAACACAAAATATCTTAACTAATTAATGACAAGCTATGTGGTTTAATACAAAAACATTTATTTAAATAACCTTGTAACTTTTCAAGGTGGCAGTGGCAGAGACAAACTTTTGGAATACAAAAAGATTTTAAAACAGCTTTGCCTCTTATTTACTATTAATCTCATTGGATAACCATCAATCATCAACAAGATAACGTCCCTATTTGAATTCCCCCCCTAAAACAGCTGAGCTTATTTTTTCATTTCTGCAATTTACACCTGAGTACAAACTGCAACTGCCAGACGCTACCCCATGCCAGGGTCACAAATGAACTATTCCATTAATTTCCAGGGACATTTTTTGAGTGCAATTTTTATGATTACCTGTGTTGTCTTTTATGTCAAATACTTAAATTTAACTTTTAAAATTTTACTTAAATTTATGTCAATTACTTAAATCAGTCAGAATACTATATAGACTGCTACAAATAAAATTTCATCATTAACAAAAGCCATCTTTACACTACAAAGGAGGAACACAAGCTGCATCTGAAAAAGCATAAATGTTTATTTACACAGACTGTTTAATGTTACACATAAATTATAAAATTAACAGGAACTCATTACAGGGTCATTATTGTCAATTAATGCTCTTGATATTGTAATAATTATTATTAATGTTGATTAATAGAATAAATGCTATTGTGTTTGTGGAAACTGCATGTCATATTCTGGCTACACAGATAAAACAATTTAAGAACCATTTATGAATTATTTTAATGCTTTTTACGCATTAGAAAATGAAAACTTCACAATCTTATCAGCACGATGGATACGTTATGTTAATTAGAATAAACTTTATACAGAAAGGGAGCAGAGAATGTGACAGATCGTGAAGCTGTCCATAACTTGGGTCTAGCGCGAGTTTAAGCACTCTCACAAACACTCCTGTTAAAATCACGGAAGCTGACTACACTGCGACATGAATCTCTTACATCAAATCTGCACTTTGTTGTTTATGATGGGAGAATTTGCGAGTTTCAGTCAGAATTCAGTCAGAGAGCTTGTGCACTGAACAAAACTCTTCATTTCAGCCATGACTAATCTGAACGCCTCTGATTGGCCATCGCGTTCATAAGCTCAACAGAAACGTGTGTAATTGGTTATAATGATCAACGCTGCAAAATGAAATGAAATGAAATTGCTATTTTAACATTCCATGAATTTTCCAGGTTTTTTATGACCGTACAAACCCTGCATTTTGGTTAAAAAATGTTTTACATTTAACTTTTGTCAAGTCTGATTAAATAAGTAGTCAAGCATGATACATTGTGGGACATTGTGTATTCCATACAGTTGCACACTGCACTTTATGGCAAATGTAAAAGGTCATGGGGGAATTCCATGCATACAGAAATATGGCATACTGTGCAAAATATACATACTATATGCATCAGATATAGTAACAGCAGTATAGAAGTATGCTATTCTGAACATAGCCAGTGTTGTCTAAACCTGCTGTTCAAAGGTAAATATGTAAACATTTGTGCACCTGGATGAGTGGGAACCCCTAGTGTGGTATATCAGATGACTGAAAGTCTATGTGTGCAGCACAGCTATTGGATAAAAGGCTGATAGATGGAAAAACGTTGTTCAGGAATTGGTTGCTGGGGGTCGGTGGGTTTGACTTCTCCAAATTAACCTCCTTCTGTTGAGCTGTTTTCTGTTGCCTGGCAACCAGCCACTTCTTCTTTCAGAGGGATGTGTTTTGCAAGTGTGCAGACACAATGTTGAATGTTGCAAAAATGCAGTGATTATCCTAAACAACGGGTTGCGTCCATATGTGTAACGAAATATCATATTACAATTTAGCAAAATGATCAGTCAAACGTCTAACCCCGTGCACCGCTCTGATTCGCTCGGTAAGTTTCACTGTGAGCTGAGTGCTGAGTTGAATCTCCTGCAGACTTTGGTGCTGAGAGCAGCAGTTTGGGGCTGGACTCATGCATATGCACCACTCCAGCGAACGGCAGATCGGAGAGAGAAAGAGAGAGTGTGTTGCATGCCAGAGTAAAAGAGGAATGAGGAGGTAAGAGGGCGACGCAGGGGAAAAGATAGCTAGGTAGATAGATAGACAGACAGACAGACACAAGGCAAGCGTACTGCATATTATGACGTTTTTAGCGGCATTAATTATGGGATTTGACGGTTTGATTTATTATATAATTATATAACACATCTTTAAGGGGTTTCTTACTTTAGACTAGTCGACTAGTCAGTTACGAAACTTCCATTTAAATGACAAATTAGTTGAAGCGTACATCCCCAGTTGTAGCTCTTTTGATGTTTGTTAGGGATGCACTATCGGTATTGGCCCGATACCAAGCTCATGTACTTGTACTCGTACTCGTAAAAATACCCCCGATACCAAAGACCGATACCTCGCGTGACGTAACTGACAGAATTTTCCGTGCACAGAGACACCGGCGGCAGCAGCAGAAACAATGTCAGCCTCAGGGGTGTGGAAATACTTCAAAATTAATGATGACAACCCATACATTGCGAACTGCATGTAAATCGCGCTGAATGACAGACCAGAAGCGTTCTCTCTCGCGCGCACGATCCCAGTTCTCTCAGACAGCGCGTGATCCCAGTTCTCTCAGACAGCACGCGATCCCAGTTCTCATCAGACAGCGCGCAATCAGTTCTCCTTGCTCCAGAATGGTCAAATGCACAAATAGTTGTCAAAATGTCCATCGTGTGGAGTATTTCACGTAAAATACAGTCGGTTATGGCCACCCACGGTAAAAAGGTGGGTGAAAAAAGGATATGTGTCAGTATATCACATCCATGGATTCTGTCTTAAAATGACAGTAGCCTAATTAAATATTTGTCTTTCATTAATGTTAGTAAAACAACAAAAGATGTTAAAATTTAATAACATTTCTCATATCATGGTCATATTGCCCACTCATCCTGTATTCCACCATGAGAAATCTGGTCACCCTAGGTTGTTTACATTGGTTCACAGTGTTATGTTATAAACATTTGTTCTGTAATATTTGTTTAGCACTTTTTGAAAGGCAGGTTAAAAAAAGACGATGTTTGTTTTTGTTTTTTATTATGACTTTGGTAATTATGCCCTTTGAAGGTTATTGGACACTGTGAAATTTGTGCTTTAAGTTTGTGACAAGCACATAAAAATGATTACTTTTTTCATTGGAGTAATAATAAAGAAGCTGTCCTACATTTATTAGTCTCACTGTGTTGTGGAAAACTGCCACATCACCAAAAAAAAAAAGAAAAAAAAAAGAAAGAAATTAATAAATGTATAGGCATCGATATCGGCGAGTACCAGAAAAAAAATATCGGTACTCATACTCGGTCCTTAAAAAATGGTATTGGTGCATCCCTAATGTCTGTATGAAATTTGCTTTGACGTTCATAACCCGTTTCATCTTTGAAGGTCTAGATTTAGCGAAATTTGGTTCGCTCCCCCGTATCCTAAGCTGAATGTCTTTTCCCATGTAACAAGTTAGTCATGGTCCCACATTAACTAAACACCCTCTGGCTCAGGGTTGCAAGGTTTTCACAACAAAACCCGCCCAATTGCTACTCAAAACTAGCCTAAAACTAGCCCAATTGCATTTCAGGGGGGTCCCCCGGTAAAAATCACGTTCCGGGGGGTAAACATCATGTTATTTGGGGTTGCTTCAACTTGCGGACATGAACAACAACCTGCGGCAACAGTGTTAAAGTAGCCCACTTCCACGGGAAAACCGCAGACTTGGCAACACTGCTCTGGCTCCGCCTGTAACAGTAGACACGTCCCAAGCTCACGCTATAGGTTGAGCTGGAATATCAGCGGATATCAGAGGAACGCATAATTACCCAGAATGCTTTAATTGACCTGTCCTTGGAGTTAAACAATATGAAGCAGAATGACAAGATGAAAACACCAAAGAAGTGACCCATTAGACCGAAGTCCACTGCTGTGTTCACTAAATTCCTCTTCTTGTCATTCTAATTCAATTCAAACTCCTGCTTGTGAATTAATTGAATTCTTAAATTACGATTTTTGTCTTGTCAAGCAGTAGTCAAGCAGAACCTCAGAACCCCATTTGTCCTCTCCATTCCTCACAGTAAAATGTGTTTCTCTCACTGAAATATCTGTATCTAAAACAAGCATATTGGTTGGTGAAGTATAGTAAAAGAGTTAATCAGCTGTGCTTCACAGGGCCCCGCTGTTAGGCTACATCAATATCCCACAAACATAAAAACAATATTCTGCGTTCTGCACGGCTGCACCTTACAACAGACAACAGACAACTAACCGCCTGTTTTACCAGAGGATGTACTGCTACTGAAAGAAGAATGATGGCGAAGAGATGAGATTTAGCTTTTGACAATATTAGCCACTGGATCTGGTATGTTTGAATGCAAACTCCCAATCTGACCTTGAGAAAACATAACTATGTGCCAATATTATATGATTTTGTACAATGTGATTTGTATGAAAACATACATTTAAAAAAAAAAAAAAAAAAGTAATCATGAAGCTTACCCCTAAATCTGCAGGGTGTAAGTAGATTGTATGAAAACGTACAAATGGGATAATACAATTTCAAACAAATTAGCTACAATTCATCAAAACATGAAATAGTAATAACTGTCATGAGATTATGTTGGAACTCCCGCCAAATAGCAGCACCGACGGCTCACTTCTTTAGTCTTTGTAATCATTTACTCTGAAATAGAAATAAACAAGTGAAGTTAATCATGCTAAATCTTGGCGCTGCTCACCTGCAGCGGGTATAAAAATATGAAAATGTGCCCTCTTCATTCTGAGATCTGAGGTGGCATTTACATTTGCAAAAATCATCTCCTCCACTTCTCAGATACCAACACTGCAAACATTCATTGTTTCCCTTTGAATTTATAATTACGCGATTAGCGTCCACATCAAAAAAATGAAAGGCGTATTTCAGAAACATAAATAGCTCAAAGCAAACATCCTCGAGAGGTGTACGGCAGCGAGTGAATCATAATTCGGGGATTCTGTGCTAGCTGGTGGCGAATGGTGGAAAGTGTAAAAACTGCTGAAATAAAGACTCATGTGGAATTAGGAACCTAATTAGGGTAATCTGTTTCTTCAAATAGGAAAGATTTGATGAAGAACTGGAAGATGCAGAGAAAGAAAGCGAGTGAGGTGAGGGGATAATGCGAACAGGGAAACGCTGGAAATGCCTAGGCCCTGGTAAGAAAACGGCGCAAACATGCAAGGCCCATTGACAGCGCATTCTTTCTTCCCCAGAGTTCATTAATTAGGTAATTAGTTAATTAGTCTGAGCAGATGGTTGTGGTACACAAATCAGCAGCTCAGAGGGGCAGCTGGGTGGAGGCAGAGATGGAAGGTGAGGGCGCCTCAGATCTGCAGAAATCTTGCACATTTGCAGAGCGCTAATGCTAATGCAGCTAGCCTGATGCAGTACACAGAGCACATGTGTACTAGCACTCGCAGCTCATACTGGCCTGCCACCCCCTCCTCAGAGTGTGTGCGAGGAATATCAGATATTTGTACTTCAGCTTCGAAAACACAAAATCCTGTGCAGGTCAGAATCCAGAAACAAATGCCATGTGTGTGTGTGTTTGTGTGTTGCATTAGCATGGGTTTGAATGAATTCTCTGCTTCACTGCAGATTTAAAAAGGCACTTCTGATGGTTATTTTTAGCTTGTTCACATATCTCCCTTCTGTCTCTACTCTTTCACTCGTTCTGTCTCCCCTTCCACCTCTTCCCCTTTCTCTGGCCCTTTTTCCTTTTATCTCTCTTTCGCTGTGTAAAGGTGCATGTGCATATAGCTCACACAGCTCTGACAGTGTCTGTGTGTATGGGAGCTGGATAAAGGGTCCGGTTTTGTGCTAAACCTGCTTTTATGATGCGGAACACTGTTCTGTCTCTTTTTTTCACTTCCTTTGTGCATTTTTTTTTCCTGTTTGAAAATGCTTCATCCAATCCAATCATCCAATGGGGCTGGAATGGCAAGACACAAACGCGTAATCCTCTTCACCGCTATAGAAAAACCTCTTTAAAGCAGAATAAAGAGAAAGACTGATAATACACTGAAAGGTTACTCTTATTCATCCATGTACCAAAATTCATCACCCATGCTAATAATCATACTTTTTGCATCCTTTTAGGAAGGCGTACATGTATTTTTGTTTCTAATGTGTTCATTTTATACAGTGTGGGCTATACAACATACTCATACTAACGCTGTGGCATACTGTGTGCATTATGCACATTTTCTGTATGCATGGATTTTTTGGATGTGCACTTGCCAAAATGTGCAGTACGCATCATAGTATGCATGGCATACTGTATCCCATGAGGCACTGCGCTCTATTTGCAATGTGATGAATGAAGCAAAAGTAATGATAGCCTTTATTATTGAAATTTTTTTTTTCAAACTTTTACACAAATATAACTAAAAATGATAGAGTTATAAAATTTGTAGAGGTATAAATGTAAGTAACACTGGATAGTGCAATGATTTTAGTACAGTTTTATTTATTTGCTACAGTATGAGAGTATGAGCTAAAGATTTCATTATCAAAAACAGCTTTAGAGTTAGCAATTTTGTATTTTTGTTTCATTTTTGTACATCAATTTAAATGGATTAAACATTTTTTTTTTTTTTTTGGCATTTTTAATGTAAAAAACATCAAAAAAAAAAAACATCCAATGGCTATTTGTAACAATCTTCCACTAAAGGAGAGTTGAATGTAGAATCCATGTGTAGTTTATTTGATAAATGATAAATATGAAACAAAAATAGACTAAAGCATAACATGAACATGAATACTTGAATGTGAGAACTAGACTTGTACAGAACTTGACTATGACCATAAACAGACTTCACAAACTCGCCAAACAGCAGGTCACACAAACAAAGCTAAACAAGAGACAAAGAAAACATGGGGGCTATACACAAAGCCTAATGACTAACAAGATACACTTGAGAGTAATCAAGACGATGAACCAATGACATAACAGAACTGAGAATAACCTGACAAGACAAACCAATGAAAACATAACACATGGAGTTACATGATATAAACAGGAACCAAAGCTGTTTGAAATCGCCCCCTATACTCACATTCACTATTCCCTACATTATTCCACTAATATAGTCCACTTGAAGGAGTGAAAACAAGTGAGTGAATTCGGACACTGTGCGCCGTTAAGAGCTGCCGCTTTTGCACAGTTTGTGTTTGCATTTTAATAATTATTTGAAACTTAGCAAACTGGCAGCTCCAGTAGTAATGAAAAGATTTATCTTGAACTCTGTCATGGAAACTATGTATAAACCTTAATTAAACAATGTAATAATCAATTAAAAAGGAATTTAGACCTGTGTGATGTTACGCTGCAGCCACATTAGACCAGCATTTGGAAATAGATGGATGATTCAGCTGCAGGTGCCATCTTATGGCGAAAGTCATTCAATACAACCCTGACAGTGCATTATGGGTATTCTCTAGATGTTGCATGTACATCAGTTGCACACTCGTTACAGTTAATGCACCCAATTGCGGTGTATTATGGGATTGAATGAGTTGACCCGATAATGTTGGCTGCATCCAAAATTGCATACTCTCTTGAGTAGGTACTTATTTTGAATAAGTACTTGCTTTGCGAGCGCTAAAAAGTATGTTCTATATAGTATGAATGTAATTCGCACTACATTCGCCATGTTGCCCTTATCACCAGCGTCAGTTGCGTCATGTCACCGCCATTCACAAATCCTCTACTGTGGCCTCATGGGATAGTAAAGTCAGAATTGTGTGTACTTCAGAATCTCGCCAAGTAGTAGGTCGTCCGGGGACATTCTGCCTACTCTTTTATGAGTATTGTGAATTCAGACATACTTCTTTTGTCACATACTGTTTTTCGCCAACTATATAGTAAGGAAGTATGTGATTTCAGATGCAGCCCTACACTATGGTTTCGGACATGATATTACGCAGCGCCTGAAAATAGTTCCCAGCTAGGTAACTTCCAAAGTGACCGGCACTAAGTGTGTGTATATACCTATATCTTCTGAATCGTCTCTCACAAATGTCTCCATGGTTGCAAGGCACGCTCCCTGTGCAAGCAGGTGGTCATGTTGGTTATGGTAACGGAAGTTAGCCTATTTTCAGGTGCTGCGTAATATCATTGCACCTGCTGCACCCATGGTATGGCAGCAAAGTTCCTTGATTATTACGCCGGAATGAGAGTATAGTTCCTAGCCATATCGGCCTAGAAAATAGAGTCAAGTTTTAAACAGGAAAAATATCGAAACTCTTTGGTCATTTTTGAGTGAGATGCTAACAGTCTAATCAGATTCAATGATGTATGCTAAGCTGCAGCTAAAAGTGCTACGGCCAGACCTGGAGATCGGCTGAATGGATTCGAAAACGGTAAAACTCAACTGTTTAACTCTAGGGGAGTTGGAAAATGAGCCAATTTTCAAAAATAGTGGCGTGTTCCTTTAAGCATTTTGAATGTACTGAGTTACAATGACTGTTTGGTTGAAATAATGCGTTTTCTGATTAGGAAAAATAATCCTTTTAAACCCTTTTAGAGCAAATACATAAACACTATAGACAAACAGTTTTTTTCCCAATCATACTTGATGCCACTTGACGAATTAAACATGCAAAATAGTTAAGGTCTTGTCACCAAAATGTTGCATAATTTATCCCATACTTTTTATATAAAAAATGGTAGACCATATTCAGCACAGTATTCATAGCACACAAATATCCTAAACATGGAACCTCTCTTCTCTATTCGCACCCCAGCCGATTTGAGAATCTTTTGATCATTGTATTAAATAAACACACTAGAGAACACACACAGGCCAAAACTACTCCACTTACAACTTTGACTGTGATTCCCTCAGATCACTTCATCTCCACGGGGAACTGTTTCATTTACCTTCTTAGTCTGTTTAGATTTATATTCAATCTGTCATTCTTGAAGGTAAACTCACTCTGGCCTTCTGCATTCATTATGCGTTCATGGAAAACGGGAGTCATCTCGACTCACAGAATGCTGTGCAGAAACGGCCCAAACACACAGGTCTCTCACACCATGTGTGAAACATTCCTCACAAAATCTTTGTTATGATACCTAAACCAAGCTTGAAACTTAAGCGTCATTACTAACAGCTTGGAAATGCAGGCATAATTGGGTCTTTTTTTTTTTTTTTACAGTTTAGTGCCACTGAAAGTGGAATATAGGCTTTTACTTCTCCCCGATTGGGTTACTGTAATTCTCATATCCTAAAAAAACACTTTTCAGTATCTTTAAATTGACAAAGAGCAGTACTCCACTTCTAGAGTTTCGGCCGTTTCTCCTTCCTGATTAAATTACTGTAACTCTTCTATTCCAGATGAGGTCACTTAATGTGTTAAAGTTGAAGTAGAGCAGAACATCACATCTAGATGCTAATGACTCAAAAATACTCTGACAACTCAAAATGAAGAGAATAAATCAATATTCTTCTAAACCTCTCTGATGGTTTCACATCATTCACAAAATAGATTTATAATTCAATAACCGAGCTCTAAACAGTCGAACCACCGCTCAGACACTCTTTACACTATAACCTTTTCAACATTCTTCAGTTCTCAGAAAAAAAAATGCCACGTTCACATGGAGTTTTGTGTTGTACGCATGACTCAAATGCTCCACTCTCCACCCAGATATAAAAGCTGCTGTCGGTTAATGAAGATTTGATGGATGAACTAGAGGCTCGATTAGACTCATCAAAAGTGATAAGACTTTTTAGTTTTATGGACGTCACCATCTTTGATATTACTTTGGTCACAATCATTACTATAGTTACTGGTGATAGAATGTGGGCTTGACTCCTGTTGCACATCCATACAGACAGTATTCGAGATGCTACTGTATGTTTTGTTTGAATGAGACATTTCGAGACTCACACCTCTAAGTACATGCAGTTGTCAATCCCAAAAACTGACAATGTGAATATAGCAAAAAGTCTCCTTTATAGTGAAAAACCAGTCCAATAATGCAGAAATGCAAATGAGAATAGTGTTCTTTCTAAAACATAAAATACAATTTTATAAGTTTTGACTTACCGTATTGTTTATTGAATGAGCTTAAAATTCAAATATGTGAAGTTAATATTATGTGAACTTAAACATTAAGTTTATATATTACAAATGTAAAAAAACTGCACAAACGTTTACACTAGGGGTGGGGGAAAAATTAGATTCTTAGATGCATTGCGTTGCGGACGATTCTGAATCGATTCACATATGTCAAAAATCGATTTTCTAAATGTTAATTGATAACGTAATGTTGACGGAAAGCAAAAGGCGGAACTTCTACGATCAAATTCAGCTTACGATGCTTTTTGGAAACACAACCCAAGCCAAAATATATGCAAGTTGTGTTATTGCTATATTATTAATATTATATAATATTGTTATATTGCTTATTGCACATAACAGGAGGATGTCACTTAGAAGTCTATTATTTTATGTTAGTGATTCAGAATATGCTTAAGTCTGTATTAATTTACTACAAGTATGCTGCTACAGGCACAAATTTCTTTTCCTGTTGGTTCTTTACAATGCTGGGGCATATGCTGGCAAATGTAACCTTCAGTTGACTTGCCAAATCACTTCCATTTGTTTTATTAATAAAATATATTAGAAGTAATTCATTATGGCTCATTACAAATACTTTGCTTTAAAAGTACCGAGTAGTCACACAGTGAGAAAAAAAAAAATCTGTATAGAAAAAAAAGATGCATCGATAATCGTTTTATCATTGCATCGCAGCCCTCTGAATCGGAATCGAATCGAATCATGAGGTGCCTAGAGATTCCCACCCCTAGTTTACACTGGAAATTTAAAAGGAATCATTCATCCACAAGCCTTCTGAAGCAACACTATATTGCTTAAATCTTATTTTCATTTACTTGCATTCAAAACTGGCATGTCAAGACATGTTGTGGAGGCTTTGGCATGAGAACCAATGACATTTGACTTTACTGATGTTAAATCTGGTGCAACATGACTTGACGTGCCATGTTTAAAATATATCAATGAGATTTGACAGTTATGATGGAGATTTTCAGAAAACGTTGGCATTTTTATGGGGCTTTTCATTTCATTTTTGGAGCTTGACAGTCCCTCTTGCCATTTAAAAAGAACAGCAAGACCATTCTCAAAAATGTGCCAAAGAAAAAGACCATCATACAACTTTGGAACAGTAAATGATGACTGAATTAAATTTTTTTTGGGTGAACTATACTTTAAATTACATAAAAAATAAATTAATAACAACTATCGCATGACAATAACAACAGCAATAATAATAATTAAAAAAAACAATGTTGTACTTACCCAGAACACCCAATCTGTAGTTCATAGTGACAACAATCACGTTTCCATAGGCAGCAAGAACGCTCGCATCAAACATGTTTCCTGTCCCCTCCATGTATGAACCACCATGGATAAACAACATCACAGGCTTCTTCCGACGATCCCTAATATCTGTGTAAAGCATAAACATGGATACATTTTTTTGAGCACAACATATATTCAATACAAATGTTGCAGCTTCATTGTAAAATAAACAGTAATGATCTGCTTAGTAGATAAACTGTGATAAAGCCTGATATTATGCACTTGATATATGTGTATATATATATATATATATATATATATATGTATAACATATTTGTTATTTTTTAACCATGCACATTAAATTGACAATTAAATTAATAAATATACAGTTCTTATACACTACCATTCAAAAGCTTGGGGTACAATGTTTTTATGTTTTTGAAAGACATCACCAAGGTTAATTTATTTAATCAAAAATACAGTAAAATTGTGAAATATTATTACAGTTTAAAATAACTGTTTTATATTGTAATATACGAATTTTTGTGTCATTTATTATGTCACAATCCTTCAGAAATCATTCTAATATGGTGATTTGGTGCTCAGGAAACATTTCCTCTCATTATCAATGTTGAAAATAGTTCCTTAATATTTCTGTGGAAAGTATGACTTTTTTTCAGGATTCTTTGATTAATAGAAATTTCAAAAGAACAGCATTTATTTAAAATAAAAATCTTTTCTACCATGATAAACATCTTTACTATCACTTTTTTATCAATTTAATCCATTCTGAATGGTAAGTGTATATAACATCACAGATATAGAACTATATATTAATGCATTCATTTCAATTGAAAAATACGGTTGGAATAATGTTTTGCAGCATTTTAAATCTGTATTTGGCAAATGAATAAGGTGCATTTTAGGCTTTATTTAGTGTGCAGTTGCTTTCTTTAGTCAGAGGATAGGTTATGAATTGAACACTAGTTGTATACTGTATACTGCAATCATGGAGCAGTATTAGTGGAATTAGTGATGTGTTCCCGTTTGACGGTCAGATGAAATAATGAGTCAAGAAGGAGATGGTAAAAATAGTAGTTGATATTGCTTCCAGTTCACTTGTCACTCTTAAAATAGAAAGTCAAGTTGAGCACAGTGCATTACAGTACACAGTGCAATATGTTCTGTTGTATACTGCATATAATGACAACTTTAGTAGGTCATCCGAGTATACAAATGCAAACACTGTACTGTATATTGCAGAAATAGTATATTAGTACATGATTCCGAACATATCCTCAATCGTATTCTCACACTCTGGGATCTTTTGGCACGGTCTGCCTCGGATTGGCTAATCATTTCTGCACTCTGCTGGCATAGTCTGTCTGTTTCTCTTCCAAAACTCTGTTGCTCTGATATTCAGATGTATCCCTCTATCAGTTAGTACAGTCTGTGTGCGTTCTCTCTCTCTCTCTCTCTCTCTCTCTCTTCTCTGTAAATTTGGAATACAAAAGCTCTGATAGGTCAGACTGGTTCTGACAGAGCTTTGACTCTCTCAACAATTCCAGCATCTCATGTCTTGGATCCCCCTCTAGATGCTGCATTGGTACCTTTTGCGCTCCCTTGTGTGCTTCATTGGTACCTTCTCTGTCCTTCGACCCTTCTAAATTCCCCCATCTCAAGTCTCCAGATTGGTTTATTCTGTCTCTTTTAGATTCACATCTATATGTGCTGCTTATTGGTACAGGTTTTTTCCCCTTCGCTTTTCTCTTGCAGTGTGTTTGAGCCGCACATGCTCATGCATATATACATATGTTCTTGAGAAGCTTGTGTGTGTGTGTGTGTGTTTAAATGGAGTGTGTGAGGGCAGTCAGAGATGTCCAGTTAGCCAGTGCTTCTGCGGTGTGCAAGCGCTGTAGATAATTCATATGAAAACCAGACCATGCAGAAACATAAATAACTACCACGACATCTGTTTACCCCGAGAGAGAAGGAGGGGGGTCTGAGAGAAAGAAAGAGTGTGGGTGAGAGAGATGGGAGAAATCATAAAAGCGAGAGTGAGACAGATTAAGAGAGAGAGAGAGAGAGAGAGAGGGAGAGACGGCTGGAGTGGCAGTGAGAGAAAGAGAGAGAGACAGGAAGAGATCGAGATGTGAAAAGGAAATGGCACACAAAAGAGAATAAAATAAAAGTTACACAGACCAAGGTCCTTTCACGGACACACAAAATCACACACACACGGGCAGCTGTGATGCTGAGTCGCTATGGAAACTGCCTCATCTCTCTCTCTCTCTCTGTCTAATAGAAGCTCACCAGCACTGACTCACTCATGCCTGTTGCCACGGAAACAAATTCTACGCACGTATTTGCACGCCCGCCTGCATCACCACCTGAATCTCGGGTTACAAACGCATTACAGCGACTGCACACTCACACACACACACTTTTTCTTCTTAATATTTGCACACACACAAACACCTTTGCTTGTAGACAAACACACCTCTTTATAAAAACACACACATATATAATACAATGAGCACATCTGTTTGTTCAGCACACACACACCTATGTGCGATCACGCATGAACATGCTCACATACTCGTGCACAAGTACGGGCACTTGTATAAACACATTGCTGGGGTCTCTTGAATACCGAGACCACTGATTTTCCAATGGATATATAAACAAGTTCAATTATCCCAGAGGATCTGTTTTAGATGCACAGATATACACAAGACTAATATTAGACTGTTAGATTTTCTTCCTGGCTTTCATATGTGTTGTTTCACACTCTCAGTGCAAGAGTTACTTGGTAAACGTCTGTGTTTCATTGGTGCCACTGAAGCAATGACACCAATGATTCGGCCAATCAGATAGGACTGTGTGGATCAGGTGTGCTGTTATGGCAGTGTGCTGTGAACAGTCAATCAGCTGATGGGAAATCTTTATCAGGATGGAACCGCTTTTTGTGTCACTATGAGGCGACTTGGATGCCCAAAGGAAAGAGGTTTTATTTATTTATTTTTGAAAAAAATTATTATTTTTATTCAGTAAGGATGCATTAAATTGATCAAAAGACTTCTAGTTCTAAAAGTCGCCGTAATCTTTACTGACATTGTCCATAATTATTACTGAGATGACACATTCGGACGGGACTAAAATCACTGAGAAGCTCTGGTAATAATTACTTTACCCCACCTCTCCATGTAAAACTAGTCCCATCCGAATAGGGCTTTAGACTGATTTCTGAAGGATCATGTGATACTGAAGACTGGAGTAATGAGGCTGAAAATTCAGCTTTTCATCGCAGGAATAAATTACATTTTAACATATATTCAAATAGAAAAGAGTTACAGTTTTACAGTATTTTTGATAAATAAATGCAGAATTGGTGGGTATAAGAGGCTTCTTTCAAAAACATTTAAAAAAATCTTATCGACTTCCAAGGTTTGAATGGTAGTGTATTTCTTCTGAAGTTTCAGAAGAAATCTTAAAGATGTCTCAAACTAAACTCAGATCTTCCAAGATGCAAAAGCTGCAATTGATTTCAATATGAACCTTTCTCATCAGATTATTTGAAGACCAAATAATATAGTTGTTATTCACATTAATTTTATTGGTTTATGTCAACTATTGTTTCATTTTAATTTCCTTAAAGGATATTTAGGAGAAGCAAAGGTGATATGTATTTAAAGCATAACAGAGAACTCTAATGGCGCTTTTCCACTGCATTGTACGGAGAGCCATACCGATACTAAAATGTGACGTGTAAACACTGCAGACCGCTGATTGGTCACAGAGAATCTTCACTACCAGCGTCATTGGATTTGAAACACAAGACACCAAACCGCTAGATTTAAATAGCCAGTAACAGCCACTGCAGTATCATTTGTTCGCATGACTTTTTTAAATGACTTGCTTTAAAGGACCGTCACATGCAACTTGAAAAAAGAAACTGCTGTTTCGTGGTCAGTGCAGACGCTCCTCTCGTTGGTAGCTGAGGAGCGGATCCATGGCAGTAGAGGCGGCGCAACTATAATGATCAGTCTATAATCCCACCTATTTTGAAGCGGTACTAAACTGCAGTGGAAAAGCAAACCGAAAGTAAAGCGAGCCAATCCGAGTAAAGTCGTACCACACAATGGAAAAGCGCTATTGTCTATGTTTTCTAAACATTTTTTTGACTGGGTGGGTCTGATATTACCAATTTTTAATTGGTAAAAAACCCGTAAGTCAATGTTTAATCAGGAAAAATGCAGATGTAATTTGATTGTACTGGCATATATGCAAAAATGTTATATTTTTGGTGTTCTTTATGCCTTTATTGGATAGGACAGTATAGAGGGTAGACAGGAAAGCACAGGATGGAGAGAGGGGAACGGTATCGGCAAAGGACCTCAAGCCAGGAACCGAATTCTGTTCGCCAGAGGCGCAGTTGGCTAGATGGCGGAGCGCTGCCCACGAGGCTATCGGCTCTGACGCATCTATGTAAATATTAAATATTTCACTCAATCTCATGTCATTCATAAGGAACATAAAAGGAATCAATTAGCAGAATGTCCAAGCAATTATTTGCGATACATTGAAAGTGAACGGTGACCAAGACTTGTCATACAAGATGCTAAGGGCAAGTTTTCAGCAAATTTAAATTTGGTTCTGGTTGACTTCAGAAGACATGGAATATAGCAAACGGGTCATGTGGACTGCTTTTATGAAGCCTATTTGAAGCTTTAACAGACTCTGATCCGCAATTCACTTTCATTATATGGAGCAGCTTGGACGTTCAGCTAAACATATGCTTTTATTCTAAGGAAGAAAAAAAACAAGTTTGGATCTACATGAGAGTGAGTAAATAATGACCGAATATTCATTTTTTTGGTGAACGATCCCTTCAATGTCAATAATAATGAATAAGTGTTGAATCAGATGCTGTAAAAGCAGATTTCTCCAAGCTGAGTTTTTTTTTTTTTTTTGCTGCAGTATTGAGATATTTTTTTGTGCGATGCATCACAGAGAAGCACATAGAATCCACAAACATCTTATCTGGGACAACCCTGCTTACGAATCCATGAGTATAATCTTTGTGTGTGTGTGTGTGTGTGTGTGTGTAAGAGCAATGGAAGAATGGGGAGACACAGGAAGAGAGAGAGACCGTATGCAATGCGTTAGCCTCAATATGGGATGGAAAGAGTCCGAAATAGAGAGAGAGAGAGCAAGCACAACACTCAGATCCTTTCAACAGAGGCCTTAGTATCCTATTCGCTTCAAAACATCCTCAAAATACAAGAACGCTATTCTGTCTCTCCTCCTCCAAGCCTGCATCTCTCTCTTCCTCTCCTATGCCGCACCTCCCCCTCCATTTCTCTCTGATCTCCTGCTTTTCCTTCTTCTCTCCCCCTCTCCTCAACTCTTTGCCTTCATCTTTGTCTCTCTGCTCTCGTTATGGGACTTCACTCTCCATCTTTTGTTCTTTTCTGTCTGGGCATTTCTTGACGTTATTTACAGGAAAATTAAAGCAGAGAGACGGTGGAATGGGAACGGGATCATGACACGACGGATACAAACCCGGGTCTAGCCAACGATACAAGCCAACGGCTCTCATGTGTCGTGAGCAAGCGCACTACCTTTTGCACCACGACCATCCCTCCCTTCTTGTTCCTGTCTCCCACCCACACATCCTCTCTCACTTTCAAAGCTCCATGAATCTTATTTCATCATATACTCGTCTTTATCATGACAGTTTTTTTAGCGATCTCTCCCCCTCCATGCTCTTAAATTGGGGATCTGAGTGTTCCCCCTCTCCTCCTCTTTTTCATCTCTCCTCTCTGTCATTCTCCTTCTTTCCTCCATCTCTGCTGTGCGTTTCCTCTCCTCTTCTCTCCCGTGTTCAGAGACGCAAAATTGGATTAGCTGGCAGTGTCTCTATTTAAACCTCTGCAATTAGAGACGCCCGAAATCCGAGAACTCAACGCAATGAGTGCGAGCCCTGCACATGCAGAGGCATGTATGCTGTAAAGAATGATAGTCATTTTAAATGGAAACAGCATGAAAATAACGATACTGTAAAACCCTGTTAATTGTTTATTTGATGAAACAAAAGCTATAATTTTACTAAAATGCGGTTTAAATGATGTTTTTTGAAAGTAGTAAGTAGTAATTACTGTTGAAAAGCTATATACATATATATATATATATATATATATATATATATATATACAGTGCTTCCCACACATAGACTTTACTTGGGCGGGCTGCCCAGGTATACTAACGGACGCCCAAGTATATTTGGAGACACATTTATGCTTTTATTATTTTTATCCTCTTATACTTTTGTATCCACCCAAGATAATGAAACCATCCGTGATCGATTAACTAGTGAAAAATCTCCCCTCGCCCTACGTGTTTCGTACCTGCTTGTTACGTGTGCGTCAGAACTGTTTACTCCCACTGACATTTCCACGTGCGCTGCAGAGATGCGGTGGATATTTCACAAAGAGCGTTGCATGTTACAAAGTCACAAGGCGGCGTTGTTGCACGTTCTACAGGCTCGCGCAACAGCACTTCAGACTGCTTTTAAGAGATTCTCAATCAATGAAAAGTGCAGATTTATGGCAAGCGATTGCTAATGAACTCAAGTTGATGAATTATTACAATGTTTACTTTATGGCCTTTATATAAAATGTTTTAGACGATTGTAAGAATCTGAAGGATCAGCCCGCAATTGTGTAGACATTTCAAAATAAGAGTCCCGGTGTGTTTCGGGCTTGTTTATAATTAAAAGTCACACGCTAAGTTTTTTTTTTTTTTTTTCTGGGGATTATTGGTATTTTGGTTACACAATAAATTGTATTTAATTTTGCATAATTTACGATGCATAATAATGCATACTATTAGTATGTAATTAAATGTAATAGTATGCTATGTAATTAAAATTAATTTCAATAAATAAAAATACTGTTAAAAATCACACATTATTTGTTTGTCACATGTAGTAGACCATTTTTGTGCCGTGGGCCATTTTTTGTGCCACCGCAAGTATATTTCAAACCTGTGGGAAGCACTGATATATATATATATATATATAAATAAGGACTGTCAACGTCAATGCGTTAATGTATGCGATTAATGATTAATTCAAAATCCTTAACACGGTAAAATAATTTAATGAAAATAACGCAAATAAATTACTGGAGCACGTGAAATTGTGTCATTAACGTAATTTACGTTACACAGATAATCTCACGAGTTTATCACACTAAGCATCTACAATGGAGCAAGCACCTCTAACCCTGGAAACACTATTTAGCTTCTCTGTTTGCGATCGGATCATTTTAAGCTAATAACTCAGCGAAAGGTTTCAGTCCAATGATCCAGTAACAAATTTATTCAAATAATCAGTCCAAAACAGCACTAATGTAAAGAAAACTGATTACATCAGAGATGGAAGACAGAATAGAGACTCGCGTTGCGTTTTCAGTGAATTATTCTGTCTAGTGTGTGTTTCGCTTTAAAACACGAGTTCTGTCATATTCTGTGATTGTTTCTGAAGAGCGTGAGCCTGCACGCATCGCGCTGTGTGAAATACAGACTGAAAGGAACGTCAAAACACCCACTGCTGTATGGTCAGATGATACGCAAACTACGTTTCTCGACTGGAAAGAGCAAAGCGGTGTCTCTCTAGTAAAGTTTTGATGGATGAGGACTGCAATCAAGGTAAAGACGATTGCGGTGACGTACAGGTATCGTACAGTATATAGTGATGCGCAAACAAACCGTGTATGTGCACTCTCGACGCAAGGATCACACACTGGATTTATGCACAGACACATTTCAGTACATTCACGTTTTTTCCACAGGCATTCAGAATAATGTTTGACTTGTCATGTGTATGTTGCTGTGTTTAGTAATTCTGAATGGATCTGTGTACTGTAGTAGGTAGCCATGTGCAGTCAGGTCAAGGCAGTTGGTTTAGTTTATTTTTTTTTTTTTTTTGTCCAAAAATCCATGTGGTCATGTTCTGTATCGCAACTTGTCTTGTCTAAAATGTATACAAACTCTTTGCTGTTCCACTGTAAATTCTGAAAAAAAAAAAAAAAAAAAATGTGTACATTTTTTTTAATGGGTGCTTTGGTGTGCATAAATATATATATAATATGGACTTCTTATATCATTTGGTTATTTGGTGTCCTTTTGGAGTCTCCAAATGTCCTTTTTGGGAAGACACCTCAATTTACCTTGAAAAAAGCTTGCAGAAAATACAGTTTTGTGAGAATCACACTTCAATCTAATGGTTTACTTTGCTGGATATAGCAAATTATGTCAAAATGAATGTGTTAAACAAGATAAATGGTGTATGCTTAATTTCAAAATAAGCATGCTACAATGTAAAGTAGTGAGTGTACAGCTTGTATAACAGTGTAAATTTGCTGTCCCCTCAAAATAACTCAACACACAGCCATTAATGTCTAAACCACTGGCCACAAAACTGAGTACAAGGCAAGGCAGTGGTCGTCTTGGAGGTGTGTTTGGGGTTGTTATCATGTTGGAATACTGCCCTGCTCTGCTTCAGTATGTCACAGTACATGTTGGCATTCATGGTCCCCTCAATGAACTGTAGCTCCCCAGTGATGGCAGCACTCATGCAGCCCCAGACCATGACACTCCCACCACCATTCTTGACTGTAGGCAAGACACACTTGTCTTTGTACTTCTCACCTGGTTGCCGCCACACACGCTTGACACCATTTGAACCAAAAAAGTTTATCTTAGTCTCATCAGACCACAGGACATGGTTCCAGTAATCCATGTCCTTAATCTGCTTGTCTTCAGCAAACTGTTTGCGGGCTTTCTTGTGCATCATCTTTAGAAGAGGCTTCTTCTGGGACGACAGCCATACAGACCAATTTGATGCAGTGTGCGGCATACGGTCTGAGCGCTGACAGGCTGACTCCCACACCCCTTCAACCTCTGCAGCAATGCTGGCAGCACTCATACGTCTATTTCCCAAACACAACCTCTGGATATGTCGCTGAGCACGTGCACTCAACTTCTTTGGTCGAACATGGCGAGGCCTATTCTGAGTGGAACCTGTCCTGTTAAACCGCTGTATGGTCTTGGCCACCGTGCTGCAGCTCAGTTTCAGGGTCTTGGCAATCTTCTTATAGCCTACGCCATCTTTATGTAGAGCAACAATTCTTTTTTTCAGATCCTCAGAGAGTTCTTTGCCATGAGGTGCCATGTTGAACTTCCAGTGACCAGTATGAGAGAGTGAGAGCGATAACACCAAATTTAACACACCTGCTCCCCATTCACACCTGAGACCTTGTAACACTAACGAGTCACATGACACCGGGGAGAGAAAATGGCTAATTTGGCCCAATTTGGACATTTTCACTTAGGGGTGTACTCACTTTTGTGGCCAGCGGTTTAGACATTAATGGCTGTGTGTTGAGTTATTTTGAGGGGACAGCAAATTTACACTGTTATACAAGCTGTACACTCACTACTTTACATTGTAGCAAAGTGTCATTTCTTCAGTGTTGTCACATGAAAAGATATAAAATATTTACAAAAATGAGAGGGGTGTACTCACTTCTGTGAGATACTGTATATATATATATATATATATATATATATATATATATATATATATACACACTCAAAATTAAAGTTAGTTTTTTAATTAATTAGTTTTTAATTACCCTTATGTTTGACTTTCTTTCTTTCTTCAGTGGAACACAAAAGGAAGAACTTGTGTGCACTGAACTTGTGAACAATTTATTCAGAAAGGTTTCTGAATCAACTGATTCATTGTAAACTAAGAGTCAAAACACTTATGATATGCTTATGAAATGGATGTTGTTACTTCTATGAACTCTCTTGTGAGAAAAGATAAGAATGTCAGAACCTGGGCAGATATCAAGATTGTCAATGAATCAACTTACAATATGGGTCTTTGGATTGGATTCTTTTTTGTTCCTCAGATAAATGAAAGTCATATACAGGTCTGGAACATCATGACAGTGAGTAAATGATTATTGGATGAACTATCCCTTTAAAAAGACAATTCATTTTAGAATTTATTTATATTTATTTATATATTCTTTAACAATTAAAGAATTTAATTATAAAATATTTGTATTCTTCCCACTTAAATAAAAAGAAATTACTTTTTTTAGTCGTTACATGTACACAGTAGCGTAACTTAGTAATGACGGGCCCCTAGTGCAGGCTATTACGATGGGCCCCCTGGGCTGTACAGTTATGAAGCACATACAAACACACACATTGTGCTCGTGTCTAGAAAGGAACCCTATATAAGCAAATTTGTGTGTTTATCCTAATTAATTGAGACCAACTAAAATCAGTATCTTATCTGTTTCTTATATTAAATTGAACAGTTCTCTTTGCGTGCGGCTCTCCCCAACACACATGCTACTGAGGCTGTGCTGTGTGCGCCCGGCCGCAGCAGCCAGAACCAAATTAATCGTGTTGGATTTTACAGTCGGCATGTGTTACCTATTGTATTTGCAAAGCACAGAGGGCAAGGTTATCAGAAGCATGGAGTGTTTCAGCACTGTGGTGCTGAAACTACCACAGACTTTTTTGGTATTTTTAGCCTAGTAACCCCAGGAATCGTGGCAACAGCATTCCTCTCTGAGAGGCAAGAGACATCTCCATTTGATTAGCTATTTGTTCGTTTGTGTTAAATAAGTGGTGATATATTGCTGGTACATGTTTTTGAAATCGTGGTGAGTGCTCGTTGCCGCTGTTATCAGTTCTCTTCGCGCTCGTGCACACTGCGCGGTCTTCACACAGATCAGCGGCGAGTATAAACCAAGCTTAAAGGGATAATTCACCCAAAAATGAAAATTCTGTTATCATTTGCTCACCCTCAAGTAGTTCCAAACCTGTATGAATTTCTTTGTTCCGCTGAACACAAAGAAAGATATTTGGAAGAATATCTGAGGAATGTTTGAGGAAAAATAAATACTATGGTAGTCAATGGGGGGCGAGATCTGTTTGGTTACTGACATTCTTCCAAATATCTTCCTTTGTGTTCAGCAGAACAAAGACATTCATACAGGTTTGGAACTACTTGAGGGCGAGTAAAGTATTGTATGATATTTTTTAAATACTTTTGCTTGCTACTGACTTTTTTCAATAAAACTGCTGACACCAAGGCAAAGGTGGATATGCACATTTAGGGGTATATATACGAAATGGTCAACAGTTAGTGGTAAAGCGTGAATGACGTGTAATTTCGAATCTCAAACCAGTGCATTTCATCTGAAATGTGAGTAACGCAAGTATCCTGCAGAGTCACTTCATCACCAGGGGCCCACTTGCGATGTGCGTGGGCCCCCCTCCTGCACAAGCCCCAGTGCGGCTGCACTGCCTGCACCGTCTGTAGTTACGGCCCTGCATGTACATATTCTCCTCTCTATTGTATTTAGTTGTTTTAATAATGTATAATGTCTACATGTTTATGTTTCATGTTAAATTCATGTTATGTTTCATTGCCATCATGTGACTTTCTACTTTTATTACTTGTATTATTATACTTTAAAATACAAAGCAGATTTAAGTACTTCCTATAGGTAAAAGATATACAGCCTGCCATAAGTGCAAAATATACAGGCACCAAATGTTGTCACTGTATTTTTATAGTGAATTTTTGGCAACCACAGCTGCCAGCTTTTTTTTTTTTTTTTTTAAACACAACAGAAACACAAATTTTGTGAAAGAGTGTTACATGGAATGATCTACATGCACACACACATTTGCAAGGACACCCACATACACAAACACAAATGTGTTCAGACACACAGTATATGCTGTAAACACACATATACACAACAAGAGCTTGTCTGCAACTTCCTTCTTATTATCAAAAATGAAGTAATACAATCAGTGCAATTATTTTGACATTTCTATTCATATAATCTGGGGTATATTAAGATATAAGATTAATATTAAGTAACTTTAAAAACTATTAGAACATTCAGGATCTAGAATCAATGTCACTCTGCTACTGAAAGCAATAAATCCAGCCTGTTGTCTTTTACAGACTTACTGCATTAGCTACTCTATTGCATTCTCAGCTGGATGCATGTCAGCCAATGAAATTGCACTAAATCACAGGGGGCTGATGGGATTTGTAGTTTATTGATTTCTGGCTAATCCTTTGCAATTCATCAAAAAGGACACAAAATGTATAATGAAATCTTAATAACCGTTGACGGGACATTATTCCTAAAATAATAGCCTGTTATAATGACATGATGCAAGAATCATTTGTTTGAAGAACAGATTAAAAATATATGCAGCACAAATAACCACATCAGCAGTGTATGAATTAGTGCATATATGCTTGAGCATATCTATGTGTGTGTCTGTGACTTTTTGAGCTAAAAGCAAAATGCAAAAACATACAAGACAAAATAAAGAAATAATGGCACATATTACAACCGCCCCCCAAAAAGAGTCTTAAAAACAAGACAAAAAGGGAAAAACATGCAAGAAAAATACCTTCGTCCCTCGGTCTGTTCATCGAAGACTCATCATGTTTTTTTGTGAGCGGACCTGGGGTTAAGACAAAAAGGGGGGGAAAGAGAAAAGACAAAATTCAAAAAGATTTTACTGCGCTTAAACAAAAAGAGCAAAAAATTCCAAAACAGCAAAACAAGAAAAATGACAAACTAGCAAGAGATCATGTGTCCCAATTTAAAAGAAGAATCAAAAACAGCAGCCAAAGCAAAAGAACAAAACAGACAACAAACTCATAGAAAGAGAAAGAGAGAGAAACTGATGGTGGTGTGACACTTGCTAACATCTCAACTAGCAGCTGCGATGTTGTTGTCTCTTTTCTTCCTCAGTTTTCCCTTCCACACTCACTCATTCGCTACATGCCAGACTTTCAATGACAAATGTCCAGCCATCTTTCTTTGTGCCCAAAGAGAGAAAGTGATGAGACATGTGGAAACACTGTAGCAAAGCTGCGTTTAGTGCAATGGCCCTCAGGAGTCCTCTGTCTTAATGTCCTGTGGGACTCTAACTCCCCCTCACAGGATAAGACTGCTGAAACTGTGATCTCTCTTTTCCTGTCTTACAAACAAACAAACCAACCAACCAATCAACAAGTTGTGTAATTTTCTTAAGATAGCATCTGCAAAGGACATACATTTATAGCTATAAATGAACATTTGCTATAATTATAAAATATACAGCAATAAATTAACTATTCAAACTTCCAAACAATATAAGCATCTGGTACAAAGTGAAATTTGAAGTCAAAATTAAATTTACCGTTGTGCATTTCTGCACTGCAGAGCAACTGGTAAAAACAAAAAGTGTTCCAGTGTGACAAAATGAATGTGAAAAATTACAACAAATTTGACCTTGACTCTTCTCTATCCTTATTTTTCAGCAAAATACCACATGATACTACCTGTTACCATCAGTGTTGTTATTGTTAAGTAAAATTAAAACTATTTAAAATAATTTTCAGTAATTGAAAAATATAATAATCCTATAATATATATTATATAAAAAATATAATAATCCAAAAATATTTGTGTTGGAATCTAAAACTTGTTTAAAACTAAAAAATGTATTGTCATTTATTAATCAAATAACAAACTGAAACATCTAAATAGTTTTTATTCACACATAATAACAAGTATATATAATAGAAAGCTTCTGTAACATTATCACTACTGTTCAAAAGTTTGGGGTCAGTAAGAGGTTTTATTTTTTTTGGGGAAAGAAATTAATACTTTTATTCAGCAAGGATACATTAAATTGATCAAAAGTGACATTATAGACATTTATAATGTTCTTCTGAACTTTCTATTCATCAAATAATCCTGAAAAAAAAAATTGTACACAACTGTTTTCAACATTGATAATAATAATAAATGTTTCTTGAGCAGCAAATCAGTATATTAGAATGATTTCTGAAGGATCATGTGACACTGAAGACTGGAGTAATGATGCTGACAATTCAGCTTTGCCAACACAGAAATAAACTGCATTTTAAAATATATTCAAATAGAAACTTTTTTTAATATATATATAAATAAATATATCACAATATTGCTGTTTTTGCCATATTTTGGATCAAATAAATGAAGCCTTGGTGAGCGGAAAAGAATTCTTCTTTTTTTTAACATTAAAAAATCTTACCGTTCAAAAACTTTTGACTGGTAGTATATACAGTATATATATATATATATATATACACACACACTACCGGTCAAAAGTTTTTGTTATCAAGCCACTGGCCTTGATAACAGCTTGCAATGCACTTTTCCACACTTTTTGTTGTTATTGGCTCTTATAAACACTAATAAAAATAAGAACATATAAAATCAATCATATCATATTAAACTACAAATTATATTATGTATTAAATTAATCAGAATATAAATAATAATATATAAATAATACTATTAACAGGTTACCATGGTAATTCCATGTTTTTTAGATGTTTACCATGGTATTACCATGGTATTCTTTGTAGCACTTTAGATTACCATATTAATACTAATACATGTTACATGCTATTCTAATCACACCCTCCTACCCCCACAGTATCTAAAGCTAATATTACCTTGAAAGTCAGGTGCTAAATGATGCAAGTTAAATTCTATTTTTCTTCTCGTTTAATTAGTGCATTCTTACTGGCTTCTTCAGGACTGGATCTGGTGCTGCGAGACACATTAGCATCTGTCGCTAACTCAGGTTAAATGCTAAATGTTTGTGTGGCGACAGCCATTAAGGGGTATTATCAGCATGACCCCCTACCCCCTTCCTCAGTACTGGCGGTGGGCCTGTAAGAGACGAGATAGAAATCGTCTCCATTTATTTACCGTTTATCTGCTACACAGGCTCTCCACACCAATAGACCACACACACACACACAAACCCCATTTGTCATTGCTGTGTGTGTAATCCTCACCCAGACTGTCTAACAAACATATATACAGCACAACTGTGTTCTCATAAAACACTCCCTTTCAAATGCTCACCACCTGATTTTTCTTAAAGCACATATACACATATTAACAATTCTATTTAAAGTGAAAATGTCATGTTTTCAATGAAAGTAATACTTTCTCTTATCCCAAGTGCAGAGACAACAAGCCATTAGTAGGTTGATATCCTATTATAATCTGAATACAACTCCTTCCATTCAGTATAGTATGCAAAAAGCAGATTTTCAAATGTGTAGTATGCCCAAATACACAGTATTCATAAAATCAAAAGCAAAAAATACCTGGATGACGCATTCTTTGAGCTGAAATTCTGAAGCGTGAGGTCACAGGAGAGTCATTATATTTGTAAATAGCCAGGAACAGTGACTTAGCTAATGAAACAGGTCACAATGCCAACACGACAGTAATTTTTTTATACTATTATTCATTTCACACTACTATTCATACTGTCTGCACACATACTTATAGAACATACTTAATTAATGTCCAATAAGCTAGCTCTTTATCAAATGTAGCACATACTTTAACACCGCTGGAATTTGGATGCAGTTTGCTAAAGTATCCAGACCAGTCCAACACAGCAACACTTGCTCAACAAATAGATTGAAACAGTCAGGTTTCAGAAAAAAAGAATCCCAATCATTCTTCAAAAATATAAAATAAAAATAAAAAAATAAATAAAGTAAAGATAAATTTTATAGCATTATTTCTTTTCTCATGCTTTCTATCGATTTGGTGAGTGTGATTTCACCAAGTACGACATGTTCCTGGATCAACATTCCAATCAACCAATCATATTTGAGGGACTAGTTTACTGTTTATGTCAAGTTTAGGCTTACAACCAGGGTTAGGTGCTTGTACATCAATGTTATTCACCTATCTTTCCCCTCGGATTTTAGGGATAAGTTATGGGAAGGATTAGGTTTAGGGGTAGGAATAGGGTTAAGACTAAATTTTTGGACAGGAATGTTGCTCCAGGATCAACAAAATATGTTGATCCAGGAACATGTCTTACTTGGCAAAATCACGGTGACCCTATAGATATTGTGACTGTGAATTCTTTTGGCCACAATAATCATGTGGTGAAAAATCTGATATTGTGACAGCTCTAATCAGTAGTTTTGAATTTATCTATCGCTTTTAATTCGCAATGCTTAATTTGACTGTAGTTTCCCTCAAGTACTTAGTGCTGTGCCTTTGACTTTGTCTGATTTTCAAATACTTTTTTGCTCCAAATCAAAGTTTGTAAAGTTGTGATTCACCTCATAGCTGGTTGGTTTGGTTCATGGCTTATCTATATTATCTATATTATTAACTCTAATAATTTAGTGCCTCTAATGGCACTAAACAGAAATGACATATTTCACCTTTAAGCATGCACGCTAAAATGAATGAAACATATGCTTATTCCTTATGTTGTCGAGTGTGTGCGCCTTCTTGCATGTTCATCTGAGCTGAATCTCCTCCTGAAATGCACTTAAGCTTCGAGACTCGATCAATGCTGACGTGATTTTCAGTTCAATTCACCATCTCAGGTCAGTTCTTCCAGTAAAGGCTGGAGAGCAGGAGACAGGTTGATGGGAGTATGGAGCGAGCGCGTGTGTGTGATTAAGTCTCAACAACGTCAGCACTTTATCGACGCTTAAAGCATTTGGAGATCAAGCTTTCACTACTTTACTGGTTACTGCTTCCGTCTATATGGTCTACAGCCTCCATTAGAGCTCAGGCTTTTCCAGAAACCTAATCCTGCTGGCCTTTGAAGACGATGAACCAGCTTTAAAACGAAGGCCCGAATTCACCTCTAAGTGCAAGAGAAGACATGGGATATACCGTCGGCATGGAAGAAAAGCAGAAAGCATGATAATGAAGACTTAAAATTGAGGGAAAGATCATTTACGTGGGATGAGTCTTGGGTGGTACGTGGGCTGGTGAGCGCCTGGTGCGGTGACAGTCGGAAGGGAAAACCAGACTCCGTGAACGTGGCGTTACTCCCAGCCTGAGAGATGGCAGTGGGTTTCGAGTGTGCATGTTGAGCCGCCGAACAGTTTGTGCAGTAAACACTTTCTTTCTGTGAAAGTTTGTGTGTGAGCGAGTGTGTATTTGGTACTTTTTGACAGTAGTGTGTGACAGGAAACCCGGCAGTAAGCCATCCCAGTGTAACCAGCAGGTTTGTCCTCCCTGACAGGCTTGCCGTGTAGAGATGTCTTCAGTATATTCTCTCCGTCTCTCTTTTTGCTTTTTTATCTCTCTGTCTCACTCTCACTGTCTGCAAGGGGAGCAGACCAAGAAAAAACAATACATGAAAGCAATCTGCTTTGAAGGGCTGAAGTCATGTGCTCAATATATATCTCCCCTCCATTAAAGACTCTAGATGAGCCATTAAACAACAGCTACAGTAGTTTCTTTCTTTCTGTTTTGTATTAACTCTAACGCTATGTCCTAACCAGACATGATGTGTCCAGTTTCCAGCGACTGTATATTGTCTGTCCACTCTGAAAGCAAAAAATACTGCACAATCTTGATCAATCAGAGAATATTTGATGTTTAAAATGCAGTTATGTGGAGTGAAATTTGACCAATGAGATTATGGTGTGGGCGGGGCTAACCAGCACAACACTACAGAATTAGAAACCACACGACAAATGAAATGCCTTATTGCAGGCTGGATAGAATACAGTGCAACTGTGGAGGTTCGTACGGTAACTAACACCATGTCCTGACCAGGCGTGACATGTGAAACCTCCGAGAGGTAATTTGTCTGGACACATTGAAAGTGAAATTGATGCGTGACATGCTAATTGCGTGATCCCCTCAGCCAAACCAGTTTAGCGCAAACTGCATCCTGCAGCCAATTCTAAAAATTTCATTGGTCATGTCAATCGCAATGCTGATTACCTACACAACGCTGAAACAAATATTAACCCCTAACTCTAACCTCAACCCTAGCATATATTTGGTAGCACAATTTTATGGATAGCATTAATATTTGTCACGATCAGATCCATTTATTATATTTATGAACTCTGAACTGAATCCATGAAGTTTAAAAATAAATGGGGAAAAAAAAACATGATGCTGATGCTAATCACAGCCAATCAGAAAAAATGATGTTTAATATGTAGCTATGTGGAGTGGAAAGTTGAACCAATCAGGTCTGTGGTTAATACAAACTCAAGATATTTTTATGCTTTATTCTACAACATCACATTATAAACTCAATATTCAAACTCAAACTTTATAACTTGTAGATTTTAAAGACTGAAAGAGCTGTCGGAAGCAAAGCGATGGTGACGTTAAAGTCATGCAATTAAGGTTTAGTTCGTTTATAGCCAAACTTTAGCTTTTTACTTCTGGCTATTAGGCTTCAAAGTTCATAAAAGTTGTGTCGATTTGTGAAAATTATCTTGATGAACAAAATGTTTAAGAATCAATATTGAATCAATGTTGGTCATGGAGCTTATTTTCTGTGATAATACAAAAAAATCCAATTGGCTTTTTGTCAAGGGAACCAGGGTGATGCTCTATTGATGGCTATTTAAAAGTAGCTGTGTATTAGAACTGTGCGATTAATCGTACTTGATTTTCAGTTTTGGCTTCCAACAATTTTGAAAGCAATATAATCAAGGTAAAAAGATTATTGTGCCGCTGCCGCATTCTGTCCAGCACACCTTCCTTTCCTTCACAGCGGTGCGCTTTCATTACTCCCTAAAAGCCCAAACTTAACATCCAAATCCCCCAAATGAGTGAGTGTTGTATAATGTAGTGTACTTGCCAAACTGCGGGACGTGTTTGATATTAAATAGTGTTATTAAAAGCATATTAAGCCACAAAAGAGACACTGTTTTCCTATTCTATGCACCTAAACGTGTACACAAAAATGTCAATATGTCTTTTGGAGAGTATTCATGTAAACACAGTGGGTTATGTCTTAAGTAAACGCACACAGTTGAGAAAGAAAATGTGTAACAGTATATTGGATCCGTGCATTAGCTCTTAAAGTGTCAGTAGCCTAATATACCTGCTGCAGTGTCATTAATGATAATCAAACAAATGAAAAAGGAAAATAACTCACTGATTTTGACTGAATAACTTAAGTAGATTAAATAAGACTTTGATCATATCACCCACCAATAAAACTTAAAATGTAATTTATTCCTGTGATGGCAAAGCTGAATTTTCAGTGTCACATGATCCTTCAGAAATCATTCTAATATGCTGATTTACTGCTCAAGTAACATTTCTTACTATTATCAATGTTCAAAACAGTTAATATTTTTGTGTAAACTATAATACTTTTTTTTCAGAATTCTTGGATAAACAGAAAGTTCAAGAGAACAGCATTTATTTTATATAGATTTTTTTGTAACATTATAAATGTTTTTACTGTCACTTGCTAAAGACTAGCTTTCTCCAGGTATTATGATACAGACCATGGACATAAACAAGACCGCTTGAGCATGGAAAATAATATTAGCCGTAACATAATAGCCCACTTTTCAGCATCCAATCAAATTCTGATAGATACAGTCAAGCCCCACCTTACATCAACATTCCAGCTAAATATTCTGTTTCACTCAAAAATGTCACATTACGGGAGCTAAATGGGTTGCGAATACCATTTCATGTTGTTTTTAAAAGTCACCCAGCAAGGAGGTGAGCGCAGCCTCAAGTGACATGATGTAATGGCCAGTTTTTCAGTGAAATTTCAGGAGAGGGACGAATCACCGTTGTAATCGTCTCCAAGAGCTCTGTGAAAATGAGGTCATCGGGCACGCGTGTGCGTATGAGTGTGCTGAGCTGTGTTTCTTTGCCGTTCAGCGCCTGTGGGCAAGTGAGAAGAAGACTGTCCATGTCTCCATGACATAAACCTTCAGTTACTGCTAGCAATCTCCCAGCTGCTCCCACTCAAACAAGTGTCATCCTTCTCTTCCTCTTTCTCTCTCTCTCCTGTCGTGCTCTATCTATCTCTTATTCACTCTTTCTCTAGCTGGTGTGCTGTCTGCGTCTGCTGCATCATGCTGTGCTCTGAAATATAGCTTTTAATAAAGCGTATGGATGGTAAACGCTCGTCGAACCGGTAATAAAAATGGAGGATTCTGGGTGTTTGGCGGAGGCAGAACTGTGGCAGGGGCTAACACAGTCGGCTAGACGAGAACACAGCTGCCTTCCCACACAGAGCACAGCTGGAGTTAAAAGATGTGTGTGCGTTTATGTAGAGCTGTTGGTTCTAATAGACCTTTCACAGTAAAGGAGGGTCTGCCATCTTGTTAGTGGTGCGTGCTACGGCAAACATCACTGCTACTTTTGCTCATACTTAGGGCTGAATTCAAAACAAAGCCCTAACACTAAGTACTAAGCTTAGGTATGCTGTTAGGTATGCATTATGCTGCAGACATAATTGATACCTCAAGTCATATGGTTTAGTGAGATGAGACGATATTACAATACTAAGTTATCAGACATGTTTGCCTGGCGCACTCTCTGAAGGAGATAACCAAGCCATATCTAGGGGCAAGAATATCATAGGGGTAAAATGTCTAGGTCATAATAATGAAAGTGAGAGGAAGTTGAAGGTTGCTATAGTATTTGGAATAAAAATGTCAAGATACGAATACGATTTTTTTTGCATTTGAGATTATCTACATGACAAATAAAAACCACATTTCCCCCAGTTACAGTATTATTACTTGAAATATATTTTAAAGCAACTTCTACATATAATATAATTTAAAATATAAGTAAACAAACCAAACTACAAGCAATAGCAAAAATAAACAATAATAGAACAAAGATGCAAATTAAATAAACAGTGTTTTTCAGTTTTTTTCAGGTAGATCTAACAGTAGTTAGATAAAAATTAGGTACAGAAATTGAATGAAGTAATAAAATGTAAAACAACACTGCATAGTCTTCACTTTATAAATTAAATATAAAGTTACAAAAGTTATTCAGTCAAGAGCATTGAGTGATTTTTTGCAGTGAGTCTGTTGTTTGATTAAAATTAAAAACACAGGCAGCAGCAGGAATATTAGGCTGCTGTCACTTTAAGAGCTAATGCACTGATCCAATATACTGATCCAATTACACATGCATTACCTTTCTCGTGTTTACATTCACTTAAGACATAACCAACTATATAGGATACTCAGACAAGAAGTGCATTTTGACATAATTGTGTGTGAAATTGTTGGTTCAAGAAGACGTGAAAGAGAGCTCAATTTAGTAATCACGTGCTGTCAGACGCGGCTTCTCTTTCGCCTGAATGTTTAAATTGGCAAGGCTTAAATACACCTGCAAATGATAAACTTGAGACCAAGACAAGACCAAGGCAAGGCGACAATGAGTCAAGACCAAGACGAGACCAGCACTCCTCAAAATCATCTGAAAGATCCACATTTACTGCCTGAGAAATGTCTTATATTTAATCAATAAATACGGTTAGAATAATAAAACACTATATAGAGCTGTTACCAATCAAACAAAATCACTAACAACAAAATTCATCTTTCCACTGCAAATGTGGCACAGAAGTTGAATCTGAATTGGTATAATTACAACTGCATAAATAATGTTGAGATTAATGTTTTAAAAATAAAATTTTGAATATGATGGAAAAATAAAATTATACTTTTAAATATGAAACTAAAACCGCTAGTAGGTGGCAGCAAATCAATTAATGAGTGAGCCACAGAATCGTTTATTCAATCGATTCATACAAAGCAGCTGATTTATTCAACAAGGAAACAAGATCGAGTACAAATGCAGTCGATACCAAGACAAGACCGAGACCTCAAAAAAATAAGACCAGCCTTGAGTATTACCAGAAAAATAAATTCATTAAAGGGTTAGTTCACCCAAAAATTAAATTTCTGTCATGTACTCACCCTCATGTCGTTCCAAACTTGCAAGACCGTCGTTCATCTTCAGAACACAAATCCGAGAGGTTTTTATCTCCCATAGAAAGCAACAAAATTACCACATTCAAGGTACAGAGAAGAAGTAAAGACACTGTTAAAATAGTCAATGTGGCTACAGTGGTTCAACCTTAATGTTATGAAGTTATGAGAATACTTTTTGTGCGCAAAAACAAAACAAAAATACAATTAAGGTTGAACCACTGTAGTCACATGGACTATTTTAACAATGTATTTAGTACCTTTCTGGACCTTGAATGACGTTGCTTTGTATGAGGGATAAAAAAAACCTTGGATTTCATCAAAAATTTCTTAATTTGTGTTACGAAGATGAACGAAGGTCTTGCGGGTTTGGAACGACAAGAAGGATGAGAACTTAATGACAGAATTTCATTTTTGGGTGAACTAACCCTTTAATTTTGTATTTTATATATATATATATATATATATATATATACACACACCTTTATTGCTTTAAATGACAAATCATTGTGATAAAGTAATTTGTATTGTATTTGTATTATATTATTGTAATTTAAAATACTGTTTCATAATAATAAAAAATAAAGAAAATCACCCTTGAATATAACGAGAAATACAAAATTCTAATGAAAACACCTAGTTACATTCTAGTAATGACAATTTGGACAGAGATATGATTAATTCTTTAAAGAAAAAAATAAATAAATAATATATATATATATATATATATTTTTTTTTTTTTTTAAAGATTATATATTCTTCTTTTGATTTTGAGGTGAAAGTTGAACCACACATGCTTATTTGAGATTTGCCCAAAGACACTTGGGGGTTTCTGTAGATTTGGGCCAGTAAACAACCACCTAGCAACCACTCAGAACTTCTTGTCAACCACAAAGCATTTTGCACAAACATGGCACTATTCTTGTAGCCTGCTGCATTCTCCGCAACCAACACATCAGAACCGACCCACAAAAGTGGAAACTTCATAATGCAAAAATGCATTCAGCACAGATTTTGATACACATTTGTGCTGTAACCAGATTTACGTAACTCATTCTGGTAGTGAAATAACACAAAAAGAGCATAAGTGCTGCATAAGAAATAAGTGCCAGTATCAGTGGCCACAATTAATTTTTACTGAATTGCCCCTAGTTGTTTAGAGTGATTCGATACACATTTTCTTATGCAGCTGAACTGTACTGTACTTAGGGAAAAGAAAAATATGGGAGAGAAAGAGAGAGGGAAACAGTATAATGGGAGATTTGCCTGCAGGGGATTGTCATGATCCACAGCATTGGTTACAACCCTTGTCCCAGTAAGAAATGACTGTTTACACTATGTGTGTGTGCATGTCACCCCACATGATATGATTGCGGCAAAGTGGCTTTAGGCACATATGTATGCCTGTGATTGGGTTTACAGGGGTGTTTGTGCTGTGATGCAGATGTGTATACCATGTATTCCAGCACTATGGGGAGGAGGACGGTGTCACAGCTCTTAAACCACCACACACAACACGGTTGCGGCCAAACAAATCAATGTAACTGATATTTGATCTGCCCTAGGCTTGGGTTCAAAAGATTCCACTGACTAGACAAATACAAACACATTTGATCCTGTCACACTGTATGAATGCACACACACACACACACACACACTCACACTCAGAAGCTGCATGAATGCAGTGTTCTGGATTCAGATGTGTTTAGCTGTATGTTCTGCTTTTCTGAACAGCTGGATGGTTGTGAAACTGTGTTTGTTGGTGAACAGCATGAGTTCAGAGTTCACTGCAGATGTGAAACAGGCCGATCCACAGCTATCATAACATGCAAATTTAAACATTCACATTTAACACAAAAGATTTTTGCTCTTCTTAATGGAGCTCGCCGTTACGGATTTACTTTTTTTCAGATGTTTCTCCTAAAATCCCTTTGGAGTAGAAGTCCCTGTAAGGCAAAGTCAGTTCACTCGGCGGCCATCTTGATAACAGCCCCAGGCAGCTATTTTCTAGTAGTTGTACAATATAGAAAGACCGAAATCTCCAAAAGATTTTGTCAAGATTATGTTTCAATAATCATCAAAATCTGACAACAATGTAACAATAAATATAGCCTATTTAGCTTAAATTAGGCTAAAAACTTTTTTTTTTTTTTTACAGCATTCTAAAATAATTCTAAAGCATTCTAGAGTAAACTGACCAAAAAGCCATTAGGCCTATCTCATTTATATAAAAGGCAGGACTTCAATTTTTATAACCACCATGATGAAAGTTACCAGTTTCATTAATTTCTAAACAAGAATCCATCTTTTCCTTAATAATGTCACTGAGAGAAAATAAAAATAGAAGCAAATGAGACAACTGTACAGTAATGGCATAAAATTAAAATTGAAGTGAATGGAATATGTTAATTTTAGATTTGTGTCTTTACTGTACAATAGTTTGGTTTTGGAATAATTAGATGAGAAAGATTTAGTTAGCATTAAAATAAACATGAAATGGAAGTTGCAATAGACTTTTATTTCCTGAGTAAAACTGGCTTCTCGAACAAGAAAAAATGTAGGGCGATACTTGATTTTGTCCATCAGGAAATTGATTGGACGGTTGTGGTTTGCTATTGCTGTGATGTCATGTGAGTGACAGGTTGTCCCGCCCTCACGCCAGTAAACACGTCAGCAGAGAAGAGAAGAGATGTCGCTGCAAGAGGGAGGGGAAGTTATTTGATTAAAGATTATGAGGGCACATGAATTTAATGAAAAAAAATAATGATGTGCACGGAAAAATTATAATAAATACTGCAATATTGATTTCATGCTGACTTGAGAATCGTTTCAATAGTCAAATGACTATTTAACCATTATAATAATTTTTGATTAAAGTCATTGTTGCAGGGTCCAAAATTTACTGTTAAAAAGGTGTCAACGGTGGGTGAATTAAGCAAATTTACCGTTAATAAATATTATAAATATTTTATATAAATATCAACCATAAGAATATATTTTGCATCATTTAAAAAAAAAAAAAAAAGCCCTTTTAACCACTGAATTTATGATCGTGCACATTATTTTACTTGAACATTTGAATGAGAAAAAAAATACTGAGTTAAAGAGATCTAATTTGCAGTTTTTCCATCTTTCCTAGATTGTTTTACAATTGAACCCTGATCAAAACTGTAGACACAACAGATTTCTTGATATTATATCAGAACCTTTGTCTCTTGAAAATTGTTGTGTGATTCTGCCAATTTCCTCACTTTTATTGGGCTATACTTTGAAGACATTTTGTACATTCTGGGCTCATTCTTTTCAAAAACTCTGCATTAGAATGGTGATGAGGGGTGTGAGGAGCATGCCCAAAGTGTGTATGCATGTGTCATGGCCGGGTCATCAATCACCAGCATCATTGATTGAATATTGATCAGCGCAGGCTATAATTCAGCATCTCTATCACACGCAGCCACACCATCAGACCCACAGCAGCATAAAAAACCTCTCCTTTCAAAAAAAACAATAGAGCAAATCTTGTATATTTGTGCCAATTAGAAGAGAATGAGAAGACAATAGGCAAAGGAGTGTATGTACACACACTCTCCCTTACTGCCTCTCCATTTTTTTCTCCATCTCTCTTTCCCCCTGCAGAAGAATCCTGATCCAATTTTCACCTGATCAAGAGCTGCTACGACGGCAGAAATAGCAGCATTTGTTTGAGGTTTGTTCTTGCATCAAAAGCAGTTGACTCCATAGTTCTTCCGCAGCGTCGACCAACTGGTTATTTATTTATTTACCTACCTTCGCCGACATCACTACTCCCCCCAAACGCAACATTCTCCCAACCTGCAGTGCCACTAACTGAATCTACATTTATATAATGCTGCCAAGCTTCAATTGACTATTGGACTGTTACCATCCTTTTGTTTAGCTGCGCACCTTATTGATTGTATTAAAGGGATTTTTTATTTGGAGCGCAGCCCTGAATGAAGAGAAGTGAGCGATACGCTCTAATCTGCTTGACGAAACACGTCTGGATAAAATCAAATTTCCCCCGACGTGACCGAGAAACGGCTCCACCTCTGCCTCTGAAGCACAGTCGTACATTAACTTTTTTTTTCAGAGTCAAATGCCACATGCCTGAAGGAAATACCAGTGCTTGTACAGCAGAGAATGAGTAGAGTTACATTTTAGGTGAATTTAGGTTTATGCTTTGGTTCTGCGTAAATGAAATGCCACATTGCAAAAGCTCCTTAAACTTTGGCTTTGTCATGACACTCAGTCTTGTTTTCTGCCAGCTGCACATTAGAATCAACACACATAATGTGACTTCTGTGCAGTTTTTGCAGTGTAAAAGAAGAAAAGGCCAAACACAATTATTAATTATTTAAATCCACTGCAAATTTTTTTTTAATGAAGTCTATACATAGAGCTAAAATTGCAGAAACTTGAAGAGATGGATAAAAGTAGATTGCCAAACTAAACAGTGCAAATAGAATGTGCAAATAAACAATGCTATCAGCAGACAATTCATTATTTGAGAATTCCCTTCTAAATATTTAGGAATATCAATTTATTGCAGCCTTGCAAGCACTGTAATAAAAATGAAACTATATTGCCAGTTAAACTCTGCACGTAACATAGAATTAACATTTCCAATTAAGAATTAATCACATAAAATGACTGAGCTAACTGTGGCTGATTTGTTCAATTAGCTAAACTTCTAATTCAAAAAGAGAATGATCACCTTTATGTTGTAATACAGGAGAAGATTAAAGGTGAGAAGATGCTTGTCAGTGGAATCCTCTGATTAGCTTCAATAAATTTTATAAATTTATTTATAACTATTTATAACCCCATTTCCAGAAAAGTTAGGGCATTTTGTATCTGTTGTTTGTTAATTCTCTTTAACCTATTTTTAACTGACAAAAGTACAAAGTACAAAAAAGATTTCAAATGTTTTAAAAGGACCAACTTAAATGTATTTTGTAAATATAAACAATTTTTGATTTTGATGACTGCAGCATACTCAAAAAAAAGTTGTCACGTTACACTTTTTTTTTTTTTTCTTTTTTTTTTATAAATTGTTCAGGAATGGAGGATACTAACTTTTGCCCAATCTCGCCTGATACAAGACCGCTGCTCAACAGTCCATGGTCGTTGCTGTCTGATTCTTTTTCAGGAGGGCCATTCATTTTCAATAGGAGACAGATCTGGACTGCAGGCAGGCAGTCAAGCACACCCACTCTAAGGTGTAGAGTGTCTACAAAACCACTCTGTTGTAGCATGTGCAGAATGAGGGCTGGCATTGTCTCGCTTCTCAGGAAAGATGTCATCTTGATGGCTGTATAAGTCTCTGTCTGTACAATCCCAATACATGTCCACGTCAATGGTATCTTCACACATATGCAAGTCCCCCATACCATGACAGATGTTTGCTTTTGCACCTGTCGCTGATGCAATTCCAGTTGGTCCCTTTCGTCTTAGGGACTGAGGACTCAATGTCCACTTTTTCCAAATGTGGACTTATCTGACCACAGCACACATTTCCACTGTCTTTTGGACCATCTCAGATGAGCTCGGGCCCAGAGAACTCTGCAGCATCTCTGCATATATTTGATGTATAGCTTAACAGAGATTCAAGTTGCATTTAGTTGATGCAGCAGCAAAATGTGTTAAGTGACAACGGTTTTCCAAAGTACTCCAGAGCCCATGAGGCTATATTTAACACAGTAACATGATGGTTTCTCATGCAATGCCATCTGAGGGCTCGAAGGTCACACACATTCAACAGAGGTTTCCTGCCTTGCCCTAAATGGCCTGATATTTCTCTGCACCTTATACCCAATCACGATACCCTCACCTATTGCCAATTTACCTACTTATTGTGGGATGTTTCCAAACAGCTTAACTTGGATTTTCTTTAATCTTTCCACTTTTATTTTGCCTGTCCCAACTTGGTGTGTGTGTTGCAGCCATTAAAATCTAAATTTGTTTATATATACAAAATACAATTTATTTGGTCAGTGAAGACATTGGAAATCTTTTCTTTGTACTTTTGCCAATTATCTACTGACAGTTATCTACCTACCAGGCCCCATGGTTTGGCACACATGATTCGCAGATTAATTGCAAAGTTTATCCATCACAGTTTATCATCTGCATGTGTTTTGTCTGGCCAATATACACATTCAGGTCATTTTAAACCATTCAAGAGCAAGAAGAGGCGAAAGAGAACACACACTTTTATCTGTATGCGCAGCCACACGCACACAGAGAGGCGTTTGAGTCCTTGTCTCCTTGCACTTGAATGGACACACACAAACTGTCAAAATACCCAACTCAGCATGTATTCTAGTAAACACAGTTGGTTATGACTTAAGTGAAAGTAAACAGTTAAGAAAGAAATCGGATGTGCATCAGTATACTGGATCCGTGCATTAGGTCTGTCATTGTTAATCAAACAACAAAAGCTTTAACAAAGATTAATCTATATTCAATTTATACAGTGAACACCATAGTGTTATTTTACACGTATTACATTTCTGCACCAGAATACTACTGTTAGACCTTACTTTAATTTATCTTTGTGATAATCTTCTTTTATCTATGCTTGTAATTAGTATATTTGTTTTTATTTTATTACTGACTGTTCACTTGTCTTTAATAACATTTGAACTTTATTAGTTAGGCTAGTAGTTTTTGCTGTGGTACCAAAGTACTTAAAGTGTGCTTTAAAGGCCCCCTGTGGTGAAAATCAAGTTTTTAATGTTGTTTATATGTCTCTGTGGTGTTTTTAACATGCTTTAAGATAAACCATGTGCAAATTCACAAGTCAACACCATTGCTGAGTATTTTCTCTTTAAAACTTCAGTAAACAAAGACAGTCTCAAACCCTGGGTTTTTGACGTCACAAACTACCTCGTAACCAATCACGTCAATGTGTCGGTGGGCTTTAGCATATCATTAACTGACCACGAAAGGTAGTCTCAAAAAAAGGTTATCCCGGTACATATTTCTGTTGATATGAAAAATCTGGTAGATTTAGCTATATGGCGGGTGTATGATGTATATTACAATGTAATGATGTACTATATGCCTTTCTCCACTGACGTTGTTCAAAGTGTTTCTAAGGATATTGATTGTTAGAAGGCAGCTGTCTGACTCACGAATGTGAACATGGTTTGTGTAACATTAGCAACACATTATTAGCTGTTTAATAATGTAGTCAAGCAAAATGCTAATCATATTAATTACCGTTATGTGTCCGACTTTGTAAAAAGCGATACTGTTGTGCAGCGTTTACCTCAGTAAGTTGACCGAGTGGATCTCGTCTGAGCTCGTGCGAGTGAGTGGAGGCGGGGCTAATTATCATATTTATAGATCCATGTATATTAAATGAGGCAAGGGTGTAGAGTTACATTCAAGCCATTTTAAGGCATTGAGATTTTGGTAACACTTTACAATAAGGTTCATTAGTTAACTTAGTTGACTACATTAGTTAACATGAACTAATAATGAATTGCACTTCTACAGCATTTATTAATCTTAAATTACAGTAACAAGTACGTACAGTAAAAAGTAAATACAGTAACAAATGTATTGCTCATGGTTAGTTCATGTTAGTTAATACATTAACTAATGTTTAAATAATGATCCTTATTGTAAAGTGTTACCAAGATTTTTTTTTTTTTTTTCACAGGAAAAAAATGTTTAAATATGTAATTTTGGTGATCAAAGATGAGTTTTAAGTAATAAAATTATAGACTACAGTGATAAAATTATTGACTAAGTAATAAACGGAAAACAAATTCTCAGGTGTCCCCAAAATATGTCTGTGAAGTTTCAGCTCAAAATACCCCACAGATCATTTATTATACCATGCTGTAAATGCCCATTTTTGAGTGGAAGGAAAATCATGCTGTTTTGTGCATGTATCTTTAAATGCAAATGAGCTGCTGCTCCCCACCCCGCTTTCTAGAAGAGGGCGGAGCCTGTACAGCTTACGCCTCGAATACTCTGCCAAAAATAAAACAAAACATCTGTTTGGTTTTGATTATCATCTCTATCACCTGCTCAGTTTAAACTTCTGAAATATGGTTTTGTGAGCGCACACATCCGAAGCACGTGCACAGAAAGCAGTTGGTTACGTCTGTGAGCGTAAACAGCAGGGAAAGACATCACATGTGTATATTAGATCTGTGTATTAAAGTGAAAGCAGCATATTTTACAGTAACTACTGCAAACAACAAAAGAAAAACAGAAAATCCCTTACTGCTCTTGATTAAATAACTTTAGTAGCTTTAATAAGAATACATTTCTTACTTGAATGCTCTATTAAATGCTCTGGCGAGGAGATAAACATGGCGGACTGTGTACAGCTCACTCAGGGGAGGAGCTAAGCTAATAGGGAAGATTCCCTTGCCAGTCATGGAACTGCTTGTTTAGAGAAGGTGGATTTTTACCATTATAGGCTGGTTGTTTACACACACTGTGGAAACACATGTGTTCAAACACCTTATGAAAGAGAATTTTGCATAATAGGTCCCCTTTAATTTTAGTTTTTTTTTTTTAAATATCCTGCTAAGTGAATAAAGTAAATATTTTCTACATATTATTTTAATAAATTGCAGTAATATTTAGTAGAATGTTGAATAAAAGGCAATCATTTTTCTTTATAAAATCATGCTTACTAATTTTTAACACTCAGCATAAAAGGATTTAGGAAGGAGAACCCAAGAGGATAATCATATTTGTGGGTTTTTCAGAAAGTTTGAAAATGCCTGAGAAAGAGAGAGTGAACAAGCGAGAAGGGGAGATAGATGAGATAATTACAGTTTCTTCTAATTCTTTGGCTGTAAACTACACTCACATCCCCACTAACATGCCCAAAAGTCCCACACTAAACACCCACCAAATGTTAAACTGAAATGCAGTGAAGGTGCCAAGTCCAGATCCATTAAATCCCTCCCAAACCTGTGAATGATTCTCAGTGCGGTGACTGTGTAGGAATCCCCGTCAGTGAGTGTGTACTGGATGATTTTCTGATAAGACTCACTAGCAACGCAGCGGCGCTTGGCACACATAAACATGGGAAGCGATGAGTGTGGAGAGTGTGTACACCTCCACAACACTGTCAGATGCATTAATCACCTACTGTGGAGGCACTGTTTCTCTGTGTTGTTGTGAACAAATTTCTTTTAATGTTGTAGACCCATTTTAACACTGCAAAGACAGCATAGATGTCCCATCTAAAGCGTTTAAAACATTTAATGTCATATGTCTGCATGCATACTGCAGATCCTCTGCACTGCTGTCTTTGAGAATATTCCACAGTATGTGTACAACTGTATACACATGAAACAAATGCTTACATATTCCCCTGTGAGTAAATGCAATTCATCTTCATAATTATGAAAAATAATTATGATCTTCTCGTTATATGGCCCCAGATTTGCTTATTATCTCTTATTAGGGAAGAAATATTTCTGTACACAGAAGCTGTTTCTTTCAACTCATGTGTGCAAATAACACATGGACTTTTAGATGTTTCTAAGTTTAATGTGTGCAGATTCTCTTAGATTCAGATTTAGAATCACTAATTATATATCTCATTCATTCTTATTTATGATTTTTATATGTGGAATAACGTATGGAAAGAATAAGCACAAATGATATATTTTAAAGTGCCCCTGTTATGCTTTTTTAAATATTACCTTTAATGCAATGTGTAATGTAACTGTCTGTGAATGTAAACGATCTGCAAAGTTGTGGAGCCGAAAGTGCGCGATAAATAAGGTTATTGTCTCTCAAAAGAAATAATCAACTCTGAACAGCTTAAAGGAGTCTTTAGGAATTAGAATCCCACTTCCGTGACGGCCACACGTCACAAAGTAACACATTTGTCTAATGCCCGCCTATGGTCTTCACTGGCTGCCCACGAAGAACATCTACTTTGACCCACCCTTAAACACTGTAGCTGGTTCGTGTTGTATACATGTCGAGAAGATGCTGTTTTCTGGTCAGCAAAAGCAAATTCTCTTTGTACACTTCCACTTGAACACTTCCAAAGGATGAGGACTTGAAGAGTCAGTGGTTAAAATTACCACAGCGATACAACACCCGAATAACATTTTCACAATTGCTTCTCAAATCTCTGTGAGGTCTAAATGGTATTTACAAAACGTCTTTAAAGATAGGACAATAGCCACTTTATTTGGACCAACTTGCTCCTCAGAATCACAGCCTGTAAGTATGATTAATTATTGATGTATATATTTTCTACTGGGTGTTCAAAATATGTAGTATATGTTGTTTTTCTATATTGTGCTAGGTCTCCACCTAACCGGCTAACTCATATTCACTGTCTTACCGAAATACTTTTGCAAATCAGCTGTGGCTCACTATTACCTAAAATTGTGTCCATTAATGCAGACTGTCTGTTGTTCTTACTACTCTGAGTAATGATAAAGGATGGAGCATGATTTGTTTTTCAAACTTTGTTACATCAGTCATTCACGTTAGTGCTTGGCTAACGTTAGCACTATTATTGATACAGTTAATGATACAGTTCCCACATGTGCACCGGAATAAATTAAAAAATACACACATCGGTTTGTTGATGGACATACACATCGGTGTAGAGGAATTACAGTTCCAACATCTCAAGATGAATGTCAAACGGAGTAGTGTATCACTGAGAAATGTCCTGCTCAAGTTGTTCTTGCGATGGAGGCTCGGGTTGAATAACTAGTTCTTCCAATGTTTCATCAACGGACTTACGCTCTGTTATTAATATGGTCTTTACAGTGTGTACAATTGCTGAGCTCCGGAAGCCTCTGGAGCTGAATCAGTTATGGTAATGGGTGTTTGTTTCCACATGCGGTGTAAGCGGTAGACCAATCACAACAGACTGGGCCGTCTGGCCAATCAGAGCAGAGCAGGCTCACGGAAAGGGGGGATTTAGAGAGATTGAAGCATCGGACAAGTCGTTTGAGAATCATTGAAAAATGTGGTGATGTGCAATGTATATTATGAGAAAATGAAAGCGTTTTTTGACCTTTGATGCATGTAAACCTATTGTAGGAGACTTCCAAAACAAAATTAACAACCTTTAAAATAGCATAATAGGGGCACTTTAATGTCGCAATTTTTTCTCCTAGACAGCAATGAGTTTAAATGGAGAGCAAATGGAGACTTATGCTTCACCTTAGAAAAGAGTATTGTAAATGAATCTCAAAATTGACAAAAGATATTTCAAAATATTTCATATCAAACATCTCTGTTACAGTGAAATCACAAAAAAAATAAAAGATAATTAGCATATTATTGTGTGATTTGGGTATACTAGACAACCTATTTGAAGCCACAGCAAGACTTGCAATCACTCTCTGAGCCACATCAATTGAGCTGCTTGAAGACTGAAATCCTAGAATCGTTCATGCAATGGATGCATCATCCAACTGCAATCTACAGCACTTAGTGAATGTATATCTACAAATTAAGGAAGACTGATTTACTGACTCACTGTAATGGACAGGCACATTAACACACTCAAAGAGTACACAGAGTTGCTAAAACGCAAAAGTGCTATTAGCATTAGGAGACCTCCTGTGTATATGGTTTCATTGTTGAAGAGCTTTCATCTCTCGAACAAACACACATTGCCTGCCACACTCCCATGTCTATGACAACCCATTTTGAGAGCTGGCACAGTGAGACATTACCCAGCAGTCTCTGCACAACCCATTTACAAACTGCAGTGAGGCCCATTTATCAGAGACTTTAGCACATGCTCAGATTGTTGCCTGTGCAGTTTCAGTAACAATCACTGACTGGAGCATGTTAAATATCCGTTGCGCTCGCAGGAGTTCTTGCTCTCTTTAGCTCTGGCAACTACCATTTTGTATGCGCTAAATTCAACTAATCTAACTTAAACCCTGCATGTGATCATGAGCAACAGATTAGCTTTTACAGGAGAACAAAAAGAGAAGGATCCCAAGGTTATCCGGAAAACAGGTTATATGAAAAGAGTGTCTTATTTGGAAGTATAATGGTTGTAAATAAGTTTGAATCCTTTGTTTTACGTTCCATAAACTCTCTGTAACACGCTGCTACAGAAAAGGACAGAATCGCACAAGTTGATTAGTTTCCCTATCACACTGAGAAAGGGTGAGTATGCGGATGTACATTTTTGTGTGGGTGAAAATATGTTTATAGTGAGTGAGAATGAACATGAATGAAACATTCCACAGATCAACGTATGTTTCTATGAAACTTACCATCCTCTGTGGGAACGTAGACGTTAAGGTAAAGGCAGTCCTCGCTCTGGTTCTGTACATACGCCGCGGCTGCATCCAGGTTGTCGGTGAACCATACGGGAAGCATGATCTCTGGCAGCACCCCGTGGATGTTCTGCGGGCACACTGGTGCAAACTGGGTAGCGTTACGGATCTCCTGCCAGGAGCCTGGTGCCTCCGGGGGCTGGAAGCGCCTCTCGCCCACTGGCGGGGTGGCATAGGGGACGCCCAAGTACTGCTCGACCGGGCCCAGAATCTCATTGTTCAGCTCCTTGCGTACGCCCCGAAGCTTCCCGTAGCCTGTGGTGACCATAGGGTGCTTGGCGGCGGTGAGGTCTGCCCGCTGGCAGGAGGACAGTGCCAGGCGCAGCGCCAAGCCCAGCAGCCACACCAGGCAAGTGTCAGATATGCGGCGCGGGCAGGAGCGGGCCGTCTCCCGCCGCAATCGCGCCACGCCCACCAATGACATGCTTCGGCTGGGGTGAGTGGTGCCCCAGTGATGGGTAACTATATATGAAATGGACAAGGGGGAAGAGTTTCAGGCCCCTCCAGTGATTTTGAAGTTAGGGAATTTGCGGGAGTGAGGGTGTGTGTATCCTCAGTGGAGCACAGAAGAGGACTGCTGACACTGAGCGGTGAAGAACTTCATCCTGATGTTAGTGCAACATGAGCTTCTATTGCGATTTGCTCATTAGTTCCCTACAGGGAGAGAGAGACAGAAGCAGAAAGACAGATATCATTAACTGCAGACAGTAAAACATGCATACCAACACTATCAAACACAATAAAAGGTAATTACAGTATTGCCTGAGGTTTAAAAATCATATCAACCATAAACATGTGAAACATGAATCTAATTAAATATCATTTGTTCCACTGCATATAATCTTTCTCTTAATGTTTGTTTAATATCTTGGTTGAAATATCTTCTTCTTTTTCTGGAGTATTCTCTAAGGCGCATAATTACAGATGCATATCTGGACCATGGGCCGTTCTCTCCAGCGCACTTGTCACATCGTTGAGAGGTGCACAACAGCGACACATATTCACACTCGGGTACCGGGGGGTGTGAAATACTGAGTGTGCTGCTTAATTGACTTCCTCGGAGGAGATGACAGCACCAAGTGTGTTCATTTTAAGTTCCCCCCGACGTGCTGTTGCTCTAGATTCTTGGTTCCTGCCTCCCCTCCGTTCCACTTGACTTAGCCGTGCTAGTTTCAATCTCGCTAGAGTAGATGGGGGCATTTGGGCGTAATAACTGTCTGCCGCTGACAGTCTATGACACAATCACCTTCCCCCCTCTCTTAAGCTAAAGACATACATCTACAGGGGGGAATTAACCACATGACATAATGATCTACGAGGAACGCAAGGAGAAGTGTTTACCGCCATTTTGGCATAAAGAGACGTTATGAACAGGGACTGGGTGTACAGAGACAGACCAATTTAAAATCGACCTATAACGAGACACTTAATTCTGGAGTCATACGGGTAACAGGAATCAGTGATTCAAGAACGATGATATCATACGCGATTGGTCCTGGAAACTGCTTCCAGAATGAATAATCTACAGTGGACAGCATGTATCTGGGCTTAAAAAATGTATGCATACTAGAAGCATCCATTAGCAAGCAGTGTTATTTTAGTATAATTTATATACTATTATAGTTTTTTTTAATATTTTGAATTAGCTTATATATTTTTAGTTTTCAATTGTAGTTTAAGTTTTACTAAAATTCTTAGGGCTTTAATTTATTTTTGTTTTAGTCATTTTAGTACTTCAACTTAAACTTATTTCAGATAGGTGTCAAAGCAACAATAACAATAACAATACTGTTATGAAGAGCTAAAACTACAATCTATACACACGCAACATGTAGTAGATCATGAGTAAGCTCATGAGTAAACCTTTTTCATACAAGATTTTATACACTGATTGTGGGGGGAAATCTGTGGCATGGATGTAAATATGGTATTGCTGAGAGTATTAAATGCCATGAACTGTGTTCTTTTATCAGGTAGCCTAAAGTTTATAAATGGTTTAAGCACAACCCAATTAGCACATTATCCCTATGCCACTCTGCATTTTGATGCCTTTACTGGCTTATTAAATGTCTGTTTACATTTTGACATCCAAACTGGAGGAAAACCTGACAATTTCAGTTTCTGAATTCTGTAAAAGTCTGTGGAATAAAAACAAGATAGCTGCAAGTTTTTTTTTTTTTTTTTAAAGAGACTGTCAGATGGGGCTTAAGGACCAGAAAAAAAAAGTTTGACTGCCAACAGACACAACTCTTTGTAAAGATGTAGGCTGACTTCTCAACAGCAGAATGCCAATCTGTGTGGGAGTTGTGAGTGTAGTTTGGACACCACGAGGGCTGTAGAACCATTTTAAAGTGACAACCGTTGTCCCAGGATCTACATCGACAAAATCAAGAATGAAGTAAATGTCTCCTCACAGGCCCTGAGCAAACTGCTCCATTCTGCTGATCAAAGCTTGGAGACTTTATAGAGAAGTAAATGTATGCTAAAGTAAATGTGTGCACAGCCACAAAGAACACACAGCCAATCTGAACAGCTGAGGAAAAACATGTACATTTGCACAGGCAAAACAGAAACCATCTTAGTGAAACATCTGGGCATCATCCTCGCAAGAGATAGAAGATTCTACAAAGAAATCAAGAGTCAAGAGCAAAGACAGAATCATCCAGCGTATGCTGTTCTTCAAGCACTCTGCATCGCCATGGCAACCAAAGCACAGCTAATCAACCTAGCAGCACTAAACCTGGACACAAAACACCTGGAGTAGAAAATCACCAACTGCAGGAGAACCTGACTAAGGAAAAGGTGAAGGAAGAGGAAGATTGTGAAACACTGGGTTTGACGCAACACCAGACATGTCGTAAACATTCTCACGACCTCATGTGTCAAAATCCAGAGCTCAAAACCAAATGTTTCTGTACTAAAAGATAAAAACAATTTCAATTACAACATACAGTGACAGCATCTAATACCATAAGATTTAGAGACACCTGAGACATGTAACAATGATTTCAGCTCAAAATACTTCAAGAAATTCATGGATAAATGTAGATATCTGATATCAACAACCCCGAAGTCACTGATGACACTTAAAACCATCAGCAAGGAGTAAATGCATTTATGTAAGAAGTAGTGTGTACTGTAAGTAGCCACTTAACAGACTCTTTCATCCAAGAAACTTACAATTAAGCTATTAAGAAGTTGCTGTCTTGTTGGTTCCGAGGAGTTTTTCCTACTTGAGTGCAGCATCCAACTGTTTCAGAAGGCAATTCACTGTCTCCACTCCTATTGGTAGTCATCGCTCATGTGCATATAATTACATTCTGTTAAAGGCACAATATGTAAATTTTGCTGCTTATTCAAAACAAAGGCGTAGCTTGATGATGCCTTGATTTCGCGGAATAATGGGAGGTGTTGTCTTCACGTCTACAGCCGGTGGAAAGAATCCGATGGGACTCGGGCAGAAATCATATTCATGGATGAGCTAATGTATTAAAGACTTATTAATATTACATAGTATGAAGCAGGGTGTGGCTGAAAGCTGTTGGAGCGGAACGAGTGGACTGCTTACGCTTTTTCTGGTCAAGCATATGCAGAGTAACGCAGTGCTGTTTTATCATATTAGATACATTTGTGTGTTAAAAGTTGTTATAATGCTACTCTGTGCTTTCACTCGGTGGCTACTATGAGACACTTGTTGCACACTGCAGTAAGCCAGATTGATGATAGGCATGGTAAAACATGGTCCTTGAGGTAAATCAAGATATTTTAAAATATATTTTAATCCAAAAATTGTACATATTGTGCCTTTAATTGTTGTTGCAATATCAACAGCTGCTGTCACTAATATCACCATGAAAATCACATTGAAAACGAGAGATTTCCAATCCAATTCCCAACCCCCTCCCCCCTTTTAACACACACATTTTGAATACATTTTAATACTTTAAAACTTCCCAGCAAAAGAAACCTGACCGAACATCAGAAGAGATAATATCTGTAAGCTACATTTGAGGAATTTTCAGTATTAAGAGGATCCTATTTTTGCTTGTGTGTAGATGAGTGTGTTGGAACACCAAAATATCCTAATCTATCAATATTTATGAGACACAATTAAGGCCAAAGATTCACCCTCGCCTGGTGGGGCTGCAATTGAACTTCATAAATATGCAGTTTTTAGTTGACCCCCCACCTTCAAACACACAGCCACACAAATACGTGTATAACCTGCTGAGGCGCTGTTACATCACCGCCAGCGTGTGGTAATAAATCAAGAGTGTATGAAGACAGCAAGAAAAAGACAGCATGCTCTCTCAGCTCCCCAGGTAAAAGGTTTCCGAGCTCATCAAGATCAGGTCCTTGTTATGATATACGCTCAGTAAGCTAGTGAAAATGTCTCCCAGTCATGTGATCAAGATCTCTGACATGACAAAATGCACCCTTCAGATATTAAATGGTATGTCAAATTGTGCTAACGGGCAATTGACATGACATGTCAGAAAGTGACAGCAGTGTGACATGTGATATACTCAGTCTTAAACAGTGATAAAAAACAAAACAAAAACACTTTTCTAATTCTTTTATTATTATCACTATCATCACACAGATTTTATTATGTTAATCATTTTACTATCTCATATTAATCGAGACACTATGTGGAACTTTGCACATAGTTTGTACTTTTACTACATTTTATTTTAATAAAATAAAACAAAATTTCCAGAACAAACTGTGCAAAGCACCACATGGTATCTATATTGTATAAGTATATTATATTATGGGGTCCCTCATTATAAGACCGCAGGACAATGATTTTTAGAGTATATTGAGAGACAAACTGTTCAAATGAGATGTGTTGATGGCAATTAAGCCGTCATTACAGTAACAGCTAAATGTTTTGATATATTTAATTCACTGTTGTCTACCCTTGCAGAACACCAAAGACTAAATGCTCTTGATCAATTGGTTAGGACATGCACATATTTCATTTCCTGTAAGGACACCAGGGAACTTCCTAATGCTATGGGGGCTGCATGCAATCGGTGATCCAAAAGTGTTACACAAACACTGTTTCTCTGAGGGAGAGCTTTATTGATAAAACTAGATATGGTCAGTTCATAAATCACTCACAGACAATTTCTTGTGTGTTTGTGTATGTGAAATGGCCTAGCTGAGTGTAAGAAGCCCACGCAAAGCCCTTGTTGATTAGCTGCGTGTGGGCTAGGTTAGGCCCTCAGGGGCAGCAGTAAGTCTGTGAGTAAAACAACGTACGCCCCTCTTTCTGCTTCTTGTTGATGGATGCCTTAGTAGTAGCAGAATTTTTTAGCGTGCATTTGAAGGAAATGCAGTCCTACTGGACCTGCCAATAAAGCACTCACTGCTAGAAGGACATGCAAAAGGATCCTAATTGAGAGGGCTGTGTGTTTGTGCGCTGAAATAACACACCACTCATTCTCCGTCTACTACAGTAAGTGACTGTGATGCACACTTCCCGTTCTGCTAGGGTCCTTATGCTGGATGCATTCAGCAGCGGGCTTGGGCTCGGATCCATTTTAGTTCAGCAGATTCAAGAGATTAATGCAACTCTTGAGGTGAGTTCGATAAAAACCTGCGAGGGCACGTACAGATGATTTGAATTGCAAGCAGAATTTTAGCATTTGCTCAGTCGATATGAAAGTGACCCTGAACTGGCTCAAAGGGCGAAGTCACTAATCCAAGGCAATGAGATATAGAGATTCATTCATCTCTCTCCAAAATAATTCTTCTCTCACAACATCATAATGCTCTTTTACTGCTGTTTGCCAAGTATTAAACTTCAGGATGAAACTCATCCTTGCTAAGACTAACATTACTATTAGGGTAAGATGTGGGAAGATGCCTCCTTAAGAACTGTGTATTTAATGCTAAACTGTAGCATGACTTTAACATGCACAAGGTAATGATGTATTATCCTACATATTATTAAAGGAAATAAATCAAAACATTTGCTAATTTACAAAATTGAAAATCAGGAAAGGGGGGCTATCTTGCCTCACTACTGGAGTAAAATGACCCCCTGTCTGGAGCAAAGTAAACTTATCCCAGTTGATTTTGCTGAATACAAAAAAATACAGCTGTACTTTAATGATTCATATTTTTGAAAATATGTCATTAATGTAAAAAAGAAAAAAAATCAAATATTCTATGTAAATAGAATAAGAATTATATGTAAATGTAATAGAATACATTTTTACAATTTAGTTGAAAAATAGCATAACGACGGAACACAAAGTCAAAGAGATTCAACTGAGATTTAACTGTAATTCTATACAGACGTCTGTTTTTCAATTGAAGGTATTTCAATAATTGCAAACTATGAAAAATGACTAAATGATTGGGTTATGATGAATAAGGATGTTTGAAATGTACATCTGGATATATCCATGAAATGTTACAATTTAAATAAATAATAAAATAAAATACAATTAATTAAATAATAAATTCACCAGCAACAACATGCCAAGCAATAACAAAAAAAATCTAAATTAATGTGTCCACAAAAATCCCCCAAAAAATAAATGTAATCACTTTATCTCGAGCACGCACTACTCATGGTTTCTTCATAAAATGTCAAAATCTATTTATATGATGTTCGTTCTTATAATATAATCAACATCCCCATTTAAATAGCATTTATCTTTTCAATCCGTTATCTAAACATTATCCATTTACCAGCTGTAAAATCCAAACTAGGTCCGACCTCTGTCATCTACAAACAGCATCGGATAACAACCGCTGTCTCAGTCTTCACAATTTAGCACCGCTTCACTACGTGATCCTGTAACGGCTCCAACCTTCTCCATCAGTCTAAAGTCGTTACTATCACCTCCAGGTGTGACCGCCTGCCCTGAGCCATCAGCCGCTGCTGTACATCATCTACAATCTCCTGCCGAGGATCTGGCACCGCCTAAACCAAACAATACCCTGGAGGGAACAGCACGATTCTGACAACTGCAGGGGGACAGTCAAGTGCCAATTAGTGACATGGGGTGAATATGGAAAATGCTTTTTTAGCTACATGTAAAATTCTTAATAGTGAAAGGCTCCATTAGCTATTATGACACAAATCGACCAGTCAGCACACCATATCAAATACATTCATCATAAACTAAACAAGCTAATGGTCATTACCAAAGGTTGCTTGGTTCAAGTTCGCTTTTGATAACAGACGGAAGGGTATCGATGTGAAGTCTGGTGCATTTCCATGAACTGGTTGAAAGAAATTATTCTTTTCATGTCTTTCAGTTTTGGCATCCCCAGAACTGCTCATGCTGCATTTTACATGTAGTGGAAAAAAAGGTGATATATTTAGTTAATAGTTCTGTTTGTCACCATTTCTTTGAATATATTATGGGTGGTTGACTCATAATGTGTAATCTGCATCAAGCTTTTTGCCTTCGCTAGTTCATTTTAAATGGTCCTGCAGAATCATTACGTAAAAGTATTCGATATAAACTTATAATAATAATAAAAAAAGTATTTCACATCAAATTACACAGATTTTATCAAATGTTGAATTATGTTGAGTTCTAACTGGAGCTGTCACGACATCAGATTTTTTAACACAGTTATTTTGGCCAAAATAATTCATGATACCAAGATCACAGGTAACAGTCAAATTAATTTTTAACTTTATTATTTTATTTTTTTAGCCATGTCTGTGATCTTGTCTGACATGAATTAAAGTCCCCCTGTAGTCAAAAATTGTATCCCTTAAAACTCATCTTTGATCTTCATGCCTTAAAATAGCTTGAATATAACTCTACACCCTTGCTTCATTTAGTATACGCGGATCTATGAATATGCTAATGAGCCCCGTTTCTACTCCTTCGCTCCAGCTCAGAGATCCACTCGGTCAACTTACTGACATAAAAGCTGCACAATGATATCACTTTTTACTATGTCAGACACATGACGGCAATTAATATGATTAGCCTTTTGCTTGACTACGTTATCAAACAGTTGCTAATAATGTGTTGCTAATGTTACACAAACCATGTTTCCGTTAGTCAGACAGCTGCCTTCTAAAAATCAATATCCTTAGAAAAGCTTTAAACAACTCAGAATGTCAGTGGAGAAAGGCATATAGTACCGCTATATTTCTAAATCTACCCAATATCAACAGAAATATATACCGGGATAGCCTGGCTTCTCTTGAGACTCCCCTGCTTCAGAGTGGTTATAGTTAATGATATGCTAAAGCTTGCTGGCACGTTGACGTGATTGGTTACAAGGTAGTTTGTGACGTCACAAACACCAGCGATTTCAAACCACGTTTTTGAAACTGCCTTTAGATCAATGCAGTTTTAAAGAGAAAATACTCAGCAATGGTGTCGACTTTGAATTTGCAAATGGTTTGTCTTAAAGCATATTAAAAACACCACATAGACATGTAAACAACATTAAAAACTTGATTTTCACCACAGGGGGACTTTAATAACATGATATCAAAACTGCATTTTTTTGGCCTTTCATAGTTATCGTCACTACCGGTAGGGCCTAAATTGCACCCCTAACATGTCACCCACCTCGGACACAGATAAACATCATAGTCATTCAGAATGAAAAGTGAGAGGCCTTGAGTCAGAGCACTAAAGGGCTGAGATGAAGTCTCTAATAAAGACATGAAGCTCTCATGGCCTGTACATTAGTAGCCAATAACACAGCCTGACTCCTGTCTGGCGAGGCGGGGGTCTAAATGCCCTTAAGCGCAGCAATGACCACACACGTGATCTCAATCACATATGGATTGTTCTGGAGCATTTTTTAATAATGAGCCATTCCTCTTGCATGAATGTGATATCTGGCATTAATTCATCTGTGCTGGGAAACTCGGCGTGAACGGCGCTGAGCTGGGCCAGGTCCATCTGTGCACACGGTGCCCACAGCCTTGTCTAACTTTGTGTCAGCAACGAGTGCCCACAGCACCTTCTGTCCTGCTGTCACAGCAGAGAGGAGGGTTGTTTGATGGAGTAACGGCCCTCTGGACAGACGCGGGGGTGCGTTCAGCCGGACGAATGGTCAGAGCCAAGTGTGAAAAGGCACATCGGAGCGGTGGCATTTGAACAAATGGGCCACCACGAGACCCTGACGTCCCGCCACTGGCGCTGTAGACATGACTTCTGGCCAGGCTGTCAGACTCAGCCGGGCCACCAGGGTATGTCGGCGGTTAACTAAGCTCAGAACATACTACAAGACGACACATGGGATTATTTGTGCAATGTTAGCTGTCATGTCAACATGGGAAAAAATAGCTCAGAAAAAGCACCCAAACATATGTCCAAACATAATGTACAGTAAGTAAATATCCAGCACAATTCTCAAGTAAAACGAACTGCTAACAGCAGTGTTGGGGAGTAGCTAAATAAAGGCTAATTTACACTGCACAGACAAATCACCAAATCACAGTACATCACTTCTAAAACATTCCATGATCCAACAAACGACAACTGATGTTGATTCTGCGAAAATAAGCACCGACCAATGCCAACGATTGTGAATTAGCCTTAAAGTCCCAGTTAACCGGAAGTTGCAACCGACTTCCCTTTAGCGTTGTGACGTTTTCAAGTGAAACAGAATATTGAATAGAGGGCAGGGTTTTATTTTAGCTCACCTCCTCTCCATCCCTCACTCACAGCAGACTGACGGTTGGGGGGCACTGGTTAAGGATATTCAACCCAAGCCAAAGATGTTCGACCCAAACTGACGTCATCATCAGAGAAGGAACACCATTCCAGAGCGGAAGCAAATTTTCAGAGTTTGATTAAAGCTGCAGTCCGTAACTTTTTTGGTTAAAATTATCCAAAATCAAATTTTGAGCAAGTACATAACCAGCCAGTGTTCAAAACTATCTTCTTACCTTAGCCCGTTTCCCAGAGGTAAGCTTGTAATAAGGTTATATGGCATGTGGAGGATGCTGCAACATTTGTACCCTTTTCTCACAGCAGCTGCAATAATTAAACTTATCATTTTGATGGCGGATTGTAATCCAAAAAGGTCCAAATGACAATCATCAGTGAAAACTGGAGATTAACCCGTAGTTAAAAGCAAAAGACTTCGGACTGCGGAGTGGCTACAGAAATTGAAATCTACAGGTAACGTTAATACACACTAAATACACCTAGTCACGCAATGCTGATGTTGTTAACATTAACAATTTGAGAACAAAGTATAACAACAATAATAATTTGCACGGTTTGATGTCATATGAGCTAAGCGATCGTTAGATTTAATCACCATTGGCAGCGCGATTTACTGTAATACTTTTTTTTCTCAGTTGGTTGGAACAAAAGTGGTAGACGTTACTTGTTCAGATGACATTTTCCAGTGAAAATTCTATTTTGGTCATACTTCCAAGACGTAGAATCTGTGATTCCGAAGTACAGTATCCACACCGGTGTGGTGCCTGATAGAAAACAATAGATTCATCCGCGCTGAGCTGTACCGATGCACAACCCACGTAAAGATGATCATTCTGTAAATAACTGCAATTGCAGGTTTCAAACAGAGATGGCAACAAAGAGGCAAAACTTTACGGACTGCAGCTTTAAAGATTAGCACAACAAACTATTTTTTTCTGTGTATTAACTTGCACGGATTAATTGTTCACCACAAGACTGGTAATGTGCGCTAACAAAGTAAATAGAGTACATTTCGATTTCATGACGACTTTTTAAAGTATCACTGCTACTAACTTAGCTCAGATGTCATCAAAACAGAACAGTAATGTACACTAACAAAGAAAATAAGTTCAATTGTGATTTTGTGTGTACTTTAACATGTTACTTATGGTGTAGCGGGACTGCATGCTACCTTTTTAATGTATACCATTTTTAACATGACATCGTATTGCACATGCGGGTTTTGAGTTTTTCACTGATTGAGTAAATTGATTAGAGGTCGACCAATATGTGTTTTTCAGGGCCGATGCCGATATCGATTATTACAGATCAAGTAGACCGATAACCGATATTTTGAACCGATATATGTCTAGTGTAAAAATGAAAATTAATGTCAAAATTAAGAATAACAAGTGCTCTGACAAAAACTTTCAAATGCTTTTAAACATATCTTTAATTCTGAGAACTGTTAATAATAATATTAATATTAATAATAATCCATTATAAAATAACTCTACATAGCTTTAACTGTATAAATTAATGTATAACTGTATAGATTAATCCTTATTAAAGATTTTTTTTTGTTGTTTGATTGTGACAGGCAATAGTTGACAGTAGCAGGTTTAAAGGCTGCTCTCTCTTTAAGACATAAAGGAATATACTGTTACATGCTGTTCACATTCACTGAAGACAACCAATGTGCTCACGTGTATATTCGGCAGGTCGGTCATTTTAACATAACTGTGTGTAACTGAACATTTATGTGTAATAAGTCGCGAAAAATAACTCAATCTGACATTTGTTGCGAGCAGTTTGAGAGGCAGCTGTGTCCTGTGTGCGCGTGCATTGGCTGAGAGCGCGCTGACTGAAGACCGCCAGGCCGATAATCGGTCGACCCCTAGAATTGATTATAGCAGAATACTTGATGCTAAATGATGCAGGTCATCATGTTTTCAACTCAATTGTAAATTTTATTTATTCAAAACCCCTCTTTGTTTGTGAGTCAAAATGTGGCTGATCAAGTTAGAAATAGTCACCATGAGTTAAATGTTTAAAAAGATATTGCCCCCTTAAGTAGCTTCAGTGTTGTTAGCTACTGTTTATTAGCAGCTTGTAGTGTAGTGTATCTCCTTTTTCAAAAAGGCAGCTTGACTCTAGTTTAGATCCTTTAAAATTATGAGCAGCATGTAGCTTGGCAAGCTAGATTCAAATTAGCTTCCCCGACGCTGGCTTACAGTAATATCTAGTATGGGGTAATTCAACTTTTTTAATGATATTCTTTATTAATCTATTCCTAGTTAATCCACTCCAAACTGTAATACCCTGACTGAGGGAAGTCTGGAATGATTTGCGGCTAAATCTATTCTTAGCTGATCTGTTCTTGACAGCGCCATTGGAGCTGGAGGTTAAGCTGTCCGTGAGAACAATCATTTTAGAATGGGAGTTCATGTTTCTGTGTTAATTTCAGGGTGACCCCATAATTACTCTGAGACATTGCACTGTCATCATCTGTGAGTTCAGAGCCTTATCCCACAATTCCCTCTGTTCATCCTGCTAAAGTAGTTTTGAAAAAGTATGTGTGCGAGTATTTTTGTATGTGCGAGACAGAACTATTCATAGGGGTCTGGCAGAGTCCAGCTTAACTGTGATAACACTAAACTGTTTCCATACACCCTAAATAACACGAGAGCAAGTTTCCGGTCAGAAAGAACATAAACGAAGATGGATAAGGCTGTGTTCGAAACTGCATACTACCATAGTGCTCATACTCTCTATACAGTATGTGCAGTATGAATTCATTATGACCTAATACGTTTACAAAAAGTGAAGTGTTCAGAGAATACTAGCGGTGCAATGTATCCCACAATGCACCTATGTAACGGCACTAATGTAACAGGATTCAAATTATTACAATATATTTTTACTGAAAAGGGCAGCTTGACTGTAGTTTATTATGTGTATATGTGAGCAGCATATATATTAACATAAATATAAATACTCAATACAGTATTTAGAATTTACTGTGTAGTAACCAGTATGCTAGCATTCCATTCTACACAAAGCCTGTTTGAACACTTTTGGTTTATTTCCCAAAATGCACCCCCCAGGTCACAGCATGATAAAAAACAATCAACTAAACAAACTCATGAATAATCAAATAAAAGTCATTAAAGAAGGCTTTAACGAAGCAGGAGGAGAAGCTATTGATGAATGAATGAAGGAGACTCAGGACACAACTCAGCGGGAAGATAGATAGGTGTGAAAAACAAAAAGATAAAAAAAACACAACAACAACACACATCTCAACCTCTGTTTGGTCAGACAATCAATATATCACCATGGAAACCAGCCTCCTTTTATTTAGAGAAAAACATACAGATAAATATAAAGCAGATTATGTTTACGGGTTCTACTAATACATTTCGTAATTTGCTAATTTTAATTTCACCTTTGAATTTTACCTAATGTGCTAAAAAAGGTCAGTGAGGACGTTAAGTTAATAAAACTGTATGTTTTCCATTAGTCAGTCTGGTCTGTAACGCCTACCCTACAGCTGACTGCCGTGACTCATGGCTTATTCACAGCACTGCCTTTTAGTTTATTAAGTCCTTTTACACCAATTTGTTTCAATCCCACCTTTTTACACCACATGAGGACAAACTGTCCTGTTTCGTTGTGTGGGTTGTGTGTGAGCGTGTGTGTGTGTGTGTGTGTGTGAGAGAGAGAGAGAATAGATGTCTCTTTCATTCTCCGAAATAGCCTCTGCTTTCGTAGTACTGCGCATGTATATGTCTGAGTGTTCGTAAAATGTGTCAAACATAAATACGTTAACAATTTACATAAATAGAAATGACAAAATAAAAATGGAAGGGAACCCCTTCTATATTCAGAACCTAGCAAAAATAATTTTGGAAATTGTGCCTAAAAAATGTATACATATACAGCGCCCTCCACTAATATTGGCACCCTTGGTAAAAATGAGCAAAAGCGGCTGTGAAAATAAATCTGCATTGTTTATCCTTTTGATCTTTCATTAAAAAATTTTTACAAAATTCTACCCTTTCTTTAAAGTAAAACAAATGAAAATAGGGGAAAAATCTCATTATGAAATACATTTTTATTCCAAGGCATGTTGGCCACAATTATTGGAACCCCTAGAAAATCTCATGAGTAAAATATCTATGAAGTATATTCATATTTACATTTTTTTTTTTTTTAGCACACCAGGGTGACTAGGTGCATGAAATTGTCCAGCCATGACTTTCTGTTCCACAGGAGTACAAATATGTGGAAACACAAAGGCCAAATTCCCTTCATCATTCATCACAATGAGTAAAACCAAAGAATATAGTTCTGATGTGATAGATTGTTGAGCTTCACAAAATAGAAAGTGGATGTAAGAAAATAGCTAAAGCATTGAAAATTCCCATTTTCACCATTAGGGCAATAATTAAGAAGTTCCAATCAACTAAAGATGTTACAAATCTGCCGGGAAGAGGATGTGTGTCTAAATCGTCCTAATGCACAGTAAGGAGGAGGGTTCGAGTGGCCAAAGACTCTCCAAGGATCACAGCTGGAGAACTGCAGAGATTAGTTGAATCTTGGGGTAAGAAAGTCTAAAAAGAAAAAAATTATCAAACAGCACCTACATCACCACAGGTTGTTTGGGAGGGTTTCAAGAAAAATCCTTCGCTCATCCAAAAACAAAATCCAGTATATTCAGTTGTCAGACACGACTGGAACTTCAAAAGGGACCTGGTTCTATGATCAGATGAAACTAAAAAAAATATTTTTTTGGCAGCAAAATCCACCAGATGGGATTGGTGCACACAGGGATAAAAAGTACCCCATGCCCACAGTTAAATATACTGCTGTATCTTTAATGTTGTGGGCCTATTTTTTTTTGCTGGAGGTCCTGGACATCTTGTTCAGATACATGGTATCATGGATTCTAGCAAATACCAACAGATAAAAAATCAAAACCTGACCACTTCTGCTTGAAATCTTATAATGGGCCGTGGTTGGATCTTCCATCAGGACAATGATGCAAAACAAACATCAAAATCAACACAAAAATGTGTCATTGAGCACAAAATGAAGCTTCTGCCATGACCGTCCCAGTCCCCTGACCTGAACCCTATAGAAAATGAGTGGAGTGAACTGAAGACGAGAATCACCAACATGGATCTGGGAATCTGAAGGATCTGGAGAGATTCTGTATGAAGGAATGGTCTCTGATCTCTTGTCAGGTATTCTCCAAACTCATCAGGTATTAGAAGACTTAGAGCTGTTCTCTTGGGAAAAGGACGTTGCAATAATTGGGTGCCAATAATTGTGGCCAACGTGAACTAGAGAAAAACATTTATTTCATAATGAGATTTTCCACCCACTTTGTTTGTGGTACTTTGTTTTACTTCAATGAAAGGTTAGAATTTTGTGAATTTTTTTTAATGAAAGATCAAAAGGATAAACAATGCAGATTTATTTTCACAGCCGCCTTTGCTCATCGGTAGAAATCGCGTTCCGGGGGGTGGGAGAAATGGGAATGCGGGGGCACCGCGATGCAACCGCAAAGGGCACTTTCACGATCAAAGGGGCAGGGGCTCAAACCCCCCCGGCACCCCCCCCTGTACACACCACTGAGGATAGAGGCCATATTTAATTCATTTTCTTTCATAATGAATGAAAATGAGGCTATGAACATATCTACTTATTTAACTTAAGTTTTCCAGAGTTATTTTGTCCTAATAATAAATGTATTTTCAAATTTTGTGGTGACTGACAACAGCATAACCCACTGCACAGCCTCGATTTTATTTTTATTCAATTAAATGCTGTCTACCTCGAGTAAGGTCCATAAGGCATTAGCATTAGACTACATTATACATTCAGGCTTCAAGTAAAGCATTTTCTTTGTGGATGCTGGTTGCATCAGAGTTGACTGTCTATGCACCAAGATACACAGATTTTCCTCTTTTTCTCTCTTTTGTATCAAATTCTCTCTCTGGCATCATTAAATCCAGCCCCTGTACAGTATAGGCCTGCCAAACTACATGCAGACAGTCATGCCAAATTCCCAAGCAGACCCCACACACATCCACGGCTTAAAAAGCAGCTCCAGCTCTCGCCAACACCCCTCGCCGATCCTCCCACCTCAGCAAGTTAACCCACACATGAAAGCGAGTGAGACGGGAGAGGAGAGCCAGGCTGCAGTCTCCTGAGGCCACTCTCTTCTGTTTAGAGGCACCCACAGCTTTCTGAGGGAGGGATTAAACCTTCACTGCTAGCCAAGCTAACTGGCCCTAACCGAGGAGCTCAGAAGACAGAGCTTTGGCTAAAAAGACCAAATTCCCTAGAGGAACATGCTTGCATCTGTGTGCACTTCCGTATGAATGAGTACAGTGCTTATATGCAGGTTTAAAAATTGAAGAGTATGTGCAGTTAGAGAGGTGATGTTTACAAAATGTACCATGGTGTTTTTGTATGATGTCCCTGAAGCTAAACTGGTAGAACATGGCGCTGTCATGACAAAGATACATAGATACTGATCAAATGTACACGTCACTCTGAATAGAACTTAAAACTTAACACTACTTGCTTTAGATACTACAATGTTTGAGGTACCTTACAGCAGGGGCTTTTAAACAAGAATCCAGGAACACCCCCAAAAAATTGTGAGGAAATTATTTTTTACACTTCCGTTCCCCAAATTTGATACTTTTTTTTTTTTTTTCTAAAAAAATTATATACAGCCTGTTATGCTGCTTGATTTTGCAAACTGGTATTATCATATCACATTATTTTAATGCATTGTCATATTCATAAAGACACTGGTTTGAGTGAAAATTGTTTTACCATTTACTGCACTTTGTTATTCTTCTAGTTATTTACCTAAAGCAGCTAATGAGTCTAAAGTCTCAGACATTCACAGAAAATAGATTACTTCCACATTGCAAATAAGGTGGATGGTACTATTTAAAGTCCCTGTAAAGTCAATTCTGAGAATTGTTTCTAAACACATTATAAATGTTAAAATGTATTGCTGAAACACATTACAAAGACTGTGAACTATGTAGTATACTGAATTGTGGAGTTAAGACCGTTAAACAGTTTTTCACCAATTCTGTGTTCAGGATTTTTTGGGCGGGGCTAAAACAGCCCCTAACACTATAATAAGTACAGCGTATTAGCATAAGTGGCTTGCCCGCTCAATCGTGAGTTACTGTCATTTCCGTTAGTTACTACAGCCTATATTTTTCTAGCTAGCTATGCCTTTGTCACACAAATGCATATTACCTGGTTGCGATAATATACAAAACAGCTCGGTCTCCTTATTTAAATTTCCTAAAAACGATGATATGAAGACAGTCACCACCAACACCGCCTCTGCAGTGATCATTTAACACCGGATAGTTTTACAAACTTTAATCAGAGACAACTGGGATTCACTGATAATCCGCTGTTATTGGTGAATGGGGCTAAACAGACTACGTATCTCCCACCTCGGCCTTCATCCTCCCATCCCGCCAACAACCGATGATATGGGGCCGGACCATCTCCCATGCCAGCCTTCATCCTCTCGTCTCGCGGCGCTGACATCTGGTGCCACAGTCAGCAGTATGTGCCCACCAATGAGTGTAAGTTGCCTTGTGTGCTTATGTTATAATTAGTAGGTAGTCCACAGTAACTCTACTAAATGTTGCAACCCTTTAACGTTATTCTTTTGTTTATATGCATCAGTATGTTTGACTCATTAGACAAGTAAGTTGAAAGAGACGGCATCAGTGCCGACAGTGGACACGCCCCCAGCATTTGAGAGCAGAGAGTACTGCTTATTTTTTCAAGATTTTTGATAACTTATTTCCTTTACTTGTTTTTTTTTTTAATCATTCAAATTTGACTGGGTGGTCAATTACACATTTTTCTGTGGCGAGACAAACTGAGAACACATATTTTAATATTGCTTTACAGGGACTTTAAAGGCCATGATATATGAATGTGGTAATCAAATGGCAATAGCATGATATTCTCTTAAGTATGTTTTTGGTTAGGGAAGTTGTACTTTATAATCATTAATTGACTCTTTGCACATTTGAGGTTGTCGCAGTCAACTGGGGAGTGCTAAATTCGTCCAAAATTATGTCTACGCATCACTTCCATAGGCTCTATCTTCTGCACCTACTTCACATTTAATTCAATTCTCTCTCCCTCTCTCTTTCGCCCTCAGAGGGGAAATGAACCTGATCTCTGGCATCTGGTCTTGTTAGATGGATGTAAGGCGCATGAGGAGAAGGTGTATGAGCGAGAACCAATAGAAACGGGTGAAACAGAGCCATGCTCGTTGCTGAGACGTTGGCCGTTCCTGTGAGTGTATGTGAACCCTGAGGAAAGGGGGGGCTGTGATTTAACTCAGGGTCTGGGACAGCCTGGATGGGCCCCATCCATCTTCCAAAGTAATTACGCATTGACGCTCCCCATTGGAGGGGGACGTCGGCCTCTCCATGGCTTTATAAATCACCACTCGCTACAAGTAGCAGGCCAGAGGGAGAGAGATGAGCACTTTAACAGTAACATTGTGTTTTTAAGCTTAAGGTAAAAAAAAAAAAAATCAGCAACCACTGACATGCAATATAGAACATGTCTTTTTCGTTGCTTAGCCTTTTAGTTTATGGATGTACAATAGAGATACATTTTAAAGGGAAAGAGAAATTCAACTCACTGTACATGAGCATCACTCAGTGAACTGTAACGGTGTACTTTTCTGCCTTTAACATCACACTCCTGTCCTCAGGGGATGTTTGGATGTTTCTCAGCCATGTTGTCTTTCAACACAGTTACCACTAAACACAGCACGAGTCAAGTTCTCGGGCATCCTGTCTGTCTCCGTCCCTCTCCAGACAGAGTGATTGGTGGCACTGGTCCCAGCTGGGCTGGCATATTGATTGGGGGTCGAGAGGCTGGCCTGGCCCGATTTGTTTCCCTCAGAGACAGGGCTGTCAGTCAGCCATGCTGTACGCCTGGTTTAATGGCAGTAGCTATGAGAGTGATTGAAGTACATGGGTGATCCCTCTGCTAACATGGTGATATGCTATCAGCCTTTTGGGACTTCAGCTATTCTGTCTTTCCTTTTCAAAATAATGGGTTGTGAGAGAGAGTGAAGAAAAGGATGGGGAAAAAAAACCCTCCTTTGGTAAAAGGCGGATTCTGGTCATGTAATCAAGAAATAGAGACATAATTCCTAGCAAAGATATTAGGGACTGAAAAGCCAAGAGTCTGTCTAGACTTATTCTTTATTGTCAAAGTGAAGAGCCAAAAACTACATCATCTTACACCGAGAAATATTTCACATTTTAAACCATACTGTTCATGAAAAAAATTAATGCTGTACTCTAAGTGATGACTTGTTGTGCAGCAATCAAATGCAATTTTGGCAGCAAGAGAAACTAGGCAGCTTCATTTAATTTCTGGAGCTGGCCCATCAACATGCCTGCTCTAAATCTGTCGCTGTCCACGAGGAGAAGGTGCTGAAACGTCTACGAGCCGTGCTGGCCAGCTTTGAGAGCAGTTATGAAATCTTTTTTTTTTTTCATGTTGTTTCTGCCACCAAACATTCTTCATTACTTGTATACAGTGGGCTATAATTTCCGCAACATTTAGATGCACTGGCGTGAGACATAAAACGTTGCTGTGTGTGTAGCAATTTTTCTCATCACTTAACCTTTCTCGCATTATACAATGGTCATTTTAATGATTCTTGCACACGACTGAACGATGTTCAGGTACTGGACAATTACACATGGAATTTTAGCTGCCTGTTGAAAATAAAAACAAATACTACAAGGCACATTAACACTTTACTGAATACAAATTTATAGAGCCATTAGTTCTATAACTCGACTTAAAGGTCAAACGAGAAGCAATGCAGTTAAATTTCAAATTGCTCCGCATCAACACCAGAGCATGCTCGAGAGCTCTTTTGTAGATTAAATTTCTCTAATCAGTTTAAATTGATCATTTTAGCATATAATATAATCCGAGGGAATGCATAAATAATACTGCACAGCAAATTTTAACACATGCAAAAAAAAAAAAAACAAACAAACTAAAAAAAACCCCACTGCATTCTCTGCTGGATTTGAATGTCAATGCACAAGTTGTTGATGAGCTCTCAGTCAGTAACTGATCAATTGATGCATTCTGAGTATGGATGACTCAACCAGCAAGATAATCAATAGTCAGTATTCATTATTAATTCAGGTTTATAATGCCACTATTCTTCATTCTCACATTAACACAAGAGGCATGCTGCGTGATGACACACATGATCAGAAGTAGTTGTTCAAGCTTATCTGGAAGTGAAACACTACTATATTTTCGCACACCATCCAATGCACCTGTCATTACTGCCGGGTTTCTCAAAAAAAAAGTTGCCAGAGCAGCTTGTGTTCACTCCATCTGTAGCATAAATGGAAAAGCCAACATATTGAGATTGACACAAAATAACAGCATTACAAAACAATGAAAGGAACACTGGCCTTAATTTTTTACAAGCTTTTAATCCTCATAGAAAGGCGACAGCTGCACATAGCACTCGTTGATAGCGATATATAGCAAAACGAGGACAACTGAACACTTAAAAAAGGCTATATTTCGCATTTTTGGTGTCGATTTCCTCCTAAAATGCCACAGGACCTACACAAATAGAATTGAAGGATCACATCAAAAGTCTCTTAAAGGGTTAGTTCACCCAAAAATGAAAATTACCTAATAATTTACTCACCCTCAAGCCATCCTAGATGTATATGACTTTCTTCTTTCAGCCAAATACAATCAGAGTTATATTAAAATGTCCAAGCTTTATTTAATGGGACTGATTGGAGGATGAGTTTTTGAAGTCCAAAAAAGTGCATCCATCGATCATAAAACGTACTCCACACGGCTTCAGGGGGGTTAATAAAGGCCTTCTGAAGCGAATCGATGCATTTGTGTAAGACAAATATCCTTATTTAAAAATGTATAAAGTAAAATAACGAGCTTCCGGCGCAACAGCCATACGCATTCAACGTACGTCCAAAAAACGTTAACTTCTGCAATGTAGTACACAATGACATTATGTGCTATGCGTTATAATGTGCGACATAGCGTAGAACGTCATGGCATTGCGAAAGTGAACACTTTTTGGACGTTGTCGTGCCTGAAGCTTTTAAAAACTTTATAAAGTTTTAAATAAGGATATTTGTCTTACACAAACGCATCAATTCACTTCAGAAGGCCTTTATTAACCCCCCAGAGCCGCATGGAGAACATTTTATGATCGATGGATGCACTTTTTTGGACTTCAAAAACTCCAATCAGTCCCATTATAAAGCTTGGACAAGCCAGGATATTTTTAATATAGCTCTGATTGTGTTTGGCTGAAAGAAGAAAGTCATATACACCTAGGATGGCTTGAGGGTGAGTAAATTATGGGGTAATTTTCATTTTTGGGTGAACGATCCCTTTAAAACTCTCAAAGCTTGGTGCGCAAGGTTCTGGGAACTTTCGACCATTTAAGACGTGGGGTGAGGGGAAACGGATATTGTTGCAGAGAGACTATAAGACAATCAACATTCAGAATGAAGAGAGGAAGCGTGAGGAGGAATCTTGGGGAGGTTTCTTGATGTGATTACGCTGGGCAGCACTCGACTATGTTTAACACTCAAGGGCGGGAGGGTCCACACTAAAACCCAAGATCAATACGCAATTTTACAATCATCACCTCGTCCATAATTGGCTTGAAATGAACCTGCAGAATGTCAATATCAGTTCGAGAGTGTCACCGTTCACTTGAGTCTTCTTGTACCGGCGGATGAGTCATTAAACATACACCCTTGACAAACTCCTACTATTCAATATAATTTTTTGGTGCAGTTTCCACTCTTAAAACACACTGCAACAAAGCCAGATGCTCACCTTCAGGGCAACTTACTGTGCCTGAAATAGGACACATTTTACATTCTGTAATTAATTCGTAACGCTGGATTTATGCCATTAGGGTAAGATAATGAAAGAAGGCAGCACACTTAAAGTGCACAGAAGCTTTACTAAACCTGAGCTTAACAGAACGAATTCTGACTAAATCAAGGAATACTGGGTGGAAAATGACCGTCCATTTGTCTGTCTGATCCTGTCACTGCTGGGCTTGTTTGGAGTTTTTCCACGACTAATGAACCTCCATCACTCCTCTAAAGCTGCAACGTAGCCCCAGCTGTGATTTGGGTTTCCAAACAAATGAATAATTAAATACAGTTTTCAGAACAGCAGGGAAAAACTGCATCAGTCTTTTTTTCCAAGTGACATGAATCTGTTTTCCCACCAAAATGTTCATTAAACATGTCATTTAAAAAAAATAGTTATTTCCCGAAAACCACAGGCTGAACCACTGACTTCACTTGTGTGTTTCTCCTTTTACTCCGGTCCTTTTTCTACATCTCCCAGTTCCTTTCAGATTCAGGCTGTGCACCGAAGAGCGAGGGAGCGCCATGTTCTAGGCAACTTTAAAGCTCAGCACCATCCTAAAAAATATCTTACTGACGGATTACAGGTTCTTTCAGACCTGAGCAAAACTCAAGATGAGTGGACACTCTGGCCTTTTCATTGCTATCCAAGATAGAACTCAGATGTGGCATTTAGCATGTCTATCTGTGGATTCCAGACTTCTAAAGGACAGGGATTATTTGAGAGAGCTGTAAAGTCAGTCCAGAGCTTCCCTAACAAAATGTCTCTGCATCAGTCACATAGGACAGGCAGGAAAGCTGACTCAGCACTCTTCAGAAAGGTACGCTAGGTGCTCCCTTCTTGCAGGTACCCTTCCGCTTCAGGTAAAGTTATGAGAGAAGATTCCTGTAGCACGGAAGCTTTATTAGTGCATTTACAGCTCAGAACAACGACAGGACTCTGTTGGGCAACGGCACCACATATCATGTGTGGAGGCTGAAATATAGATCTAGACGGGAGGAGGCTGTCAGGTTCAGCCGATGATTCATTGCTTGTGGCGATGCTGTCTACAGTGAGTGGATCATGCTGGGACAGAGATAATGGCACACAGATGTCTGAGCACATCAGGCCACACAATCCAACAACCGCAACTTTACTACAACACATTGAAGTTCAGAAAGCTTGTACCGCGATCAGACACTGCTGCAGAAAATCAACTGCTACCAACTCATAGGTCATGGCTGCTTTGAAAGATGTAAAAGAAGGGTTGTGTGACACTTCAAGGAGACCGATGGTTTATAACACTCGCTTTTGCAATGCATAAACATTCAGAAATGCTTATCTGGACAATTGCATGCTCAAATGCTGTGTCCTAGGACAAAGAGATAAATGTTGAATAAAAACTGTATTTTAGCACAACTTTACTGACATTGAGTTTACAAGACTAGGCAGAGGTCGGTCTTTTGTGGGAGATGAAAGCTTTCGAATAAATTCCGCATGGACACAGAATACTGTCTGACAAATACTGTTGTGCATGTGTGAATGAACAAAAAAAAAAAAAAAGTGCTGACCTTGGGTGTTCCTTGGAGCGAAAATAGGGAAACATTGTTACCATCATCATGAATTCTTAATATAATTATCTCTCTTTTGCATAAGTGAATTACAACTGTCCATCATGGACCAGACAGTGACACCAAACAATAAGGATGTTTCTGATTTATTCACAAACCCCCTTTTAAAGGGACCAAGTCTAAAACCCATCTCTTTCAGCTTTGCCCAGCGCTCAGAGAATTTTAAAGTTTTATAAGGCTGCAGTGCATGTGAGTGCTTCCCAAGACGACATACACACACTAACGACAGGCAGCACAGAGGGCACACGGAGGGGGTTACATCAAGCTAACACTGCACTTTTCTTCATTATTTACCTGTTCTGAGGCCTGGGCCAGCCTGAAACACAAGCTTTTCTCCATCCTTCTTACATCACAAGTTCTCCAGCCCTGGTTACAGTATATAGCACTCTACGTTGTTCTGCTCATAATAACAAAGGCCATTTGCCCTGACTTCAGGGCATTCCGGCTGTGCTTCATCCATCTATCAACATATTGTAAGACTCATTAAAAATCATGTTTGTTGTGGGCATTCAGTTGAGCACAGTAGAAAGATGATTAAATGGAGGCATGGGTGTTTAGAAGGATGATGGTACACTTGTAGCAATAGAGCAAACAATGCAAGACCCTAAAGTTAAAGCAGAGGTTGTGCAACAAATTATCATTATCTGTCAATCTGACTGAAATGGTATTTTGATGTGACGGTAATAGATCAAGGGTTCCATTAGTCTTAGCAAGTGCTTTGTTGTGGCTTCTTGACATTTTCTTTGTATTCTGCGCTTGCAATGTAAAAAACACAATGGTCGGTGAAATAAATGTACAATATGATCGTAAATATTTTATTGAAATACTTGTTTTCCTCCAAAATCATCACTTACATTTTCCTGGTCTGAAACATTTTAAAACTTTTTTAATCTTTTTTTTAATCTTTTCTTTCTGTTAAGTTATTAGCTTATTTTTATCTGTCAAAATGATCAACGGCATTTTGAATTAGCGAATGTTACTAAAATTCCGCAAATGACAGAATACATTCCAAAAGATCGGCTCCATCCTTAAATACTTCCTCTTGCCAGCTATAATTCCATAGATATTTTGTCCTCTTTTGAGTGGGTCACCAACCAGAGGGGGTTTTGTCTTTTTATCTCATGTAAGACAGTATGATGGATGTGCACAGTAGCTCACATGAAGGCTCAAGGCCGAACGCTCCACATAGACACATGCACTGAAATCAACTACTAGTTTTTCCTCAATCCACGTGAGGGACTGCAGCAGAACTCCAGCAAAGAACGGAAAGCTTTGAGCAACACTCACCTCTGCTACATCATACAAGGACAGATTTAGAACCAATAAATGATCTACACCAGGTCACATTAGACATTAGACCGATCACCCAGCACTTGGGCTGAGGAACGGGCATATCCTCAGCCTTTAGGAGAACAGAGGACTCCTTGTCTGTGCTGAATTCTGCCATTGACAGAGCACTGCCCAACCACCACAGCATATAAATGTGCCCCTCTATGAGAACCAAGGCTTCCTAATACACCTCCATACCTATGTGTGCATGGGCGTCGTGAGTGTGCAGTTGGGTTAGGTGGGTTGTCTTTGCTCCTTCCTATCTCACACTTACGTAAATGCCATTAAACATTTAACAGGCGATGGGAAGTCTGTGGGTTGCGGATGTTTGCCATCATTCAGGGCGCATTACCATTATCTATCAAGTGCAAAAATAAATCAATCCCCACGTTGCCAGAGGGACGAGCGATGGATGCAATTAGAGGCGCAAATGGCCGGTAAAGGCCACGCGACAGCGTCGCGTCGAGATCATTTGATCTAGATCTGATGAACGCGTCGTTTTTCTTTGAAGCAGACGAGACATGCCAGAATAAAATAGTAGGATATGCGGATATTGGCCAAGTGTGTCAATCATAAAATCTCTATTTCTTATAAACAGGCCATGACAGTCGGTATTGCCTGACCAAAGCGCACCTATTCAATACTTCTAATTAGATATCTCATTCGTGAGCGGTGCGCCAAACAGATAGAGACGAGTTACTCGCAAATGTCGTGCAAATATACATATATGTAACATAACAAGAGACATCAGAAATCCGCTTACCGCGATGAAAGGGTTGTTGTCGATGCGTCTCCGGTTCTTTCCCGGTGATTATTCGTACTTCAGTGCTGAAGCCGGTGTTTATGCCATCGGTATTTTTTTCTGAGGTAATTCGTCATGAATGTGTCGCAGGCTCTCGCACATCAATTTACCTTCTTCGCGTCAGTCCGTGTCCCCAAAACAATAAAAGAAAAACGGAAAGAAAGAAAAGAAGACATAAAAGGAAGGAGCGCAGTGAAAAATAAGAAACGAAAAAAGAGAAAGGGGAATAAACACCTCTTAACACCTCCTCCTCCTTTTTCTTTCTTTTTATCTGACAACACCCGTGTCTTTTGACAGCGAGGTTACCACATATTTTATTACTATAAAGGAGGTAGGGAAATGATAAAATAAAACAATAACAGAAACAAATGCGTATAACGCATTAGCGGCTAACTCAGCGCTCTGTCGTCATGGCGACCCATTTCAGAGTCCGTTCGTGCATCAAAAGACACCAAATAATAAAAACCATCCGGTGGCACGACTTCTCATCTGCTCTCAGTCTGTCTCACTCACAAACTCCTCTTCTTGTGTGAGCAAGTGATCAAACAATTATGATTCTTTTTCGTTTCTCTCACTGGTGTCTAATAATGGAGATAATAATAATTATTATTCCCACTCGCGAACAATGACGATGTATATGCTTCTCAGATATCCATTCCGTACTTCACGCACAGCTGTCAAGATTCGGGAGTCCTGAATCCCGATGTCCGCCTCTCTCTCTTTCTCCCTCTCTCTCCCTCACACACGCACACGCTATGGCAAGCCGTTTTAACATTTAGTCTTCTAAACCAACTAGTCTCAGGCAGTTTCTAATTAGTCTCCTAAATAATCTAATATTGACTAAGTACCTTTTTCAGTTTTACTAGTCATTAGGCCTACTTGTTAAATTGCTATTAGTCATTATCCCAACAGTAGGCAAGTTTCCATCCACTTTTTGTGCTGTTTTGTGATCGCCAAAGTGAATGCGAAAAAAAACGCATTGTCGCATAAGTTGCCATCCTAGGTGTATATGACTTTATTCTTTCTGATGAACACAATCGGAGTTGTATTAATAAATATCCTGACTCAATCCAATGGCAGTGAACGGGACCAATGAGTATGAAGTTTAAGAAAGTGCATCCACCCATCATAAACATACTCCACACGGCTCCAGGGGGTTAATAAATGCCTGTTGAAGTGAAGTGTTGCATTTGTGTAAGAAAAATATACATATTTAACAAGTTATAAAGTAAAATATCTAGCTTCCGCCAGACCGCCTTCCGTATTCAACTTATGAAGAAAGTGTAATGCCTTGCAGTTCAAAACTACATCCTACGCCTTCCGTATTCAACTTACTTTTTTAAATTCGTTATAAAGACTCTTTAAACTTGATCATCAAGCAATATTCATAAAGTTGTATTATTTTTTTTAAAGCAGTTGTATTATTTTTCTGATTAACTTTTAGATTGTAGACTGAAAAAAATGCTTGGTAATAGGCTTATCATTTTTAAAATGGTAGCTACAACTATCTATTCTGAATTTATACACTGTAGTGTATATATATATATATACAGTTAGTTCCTGTCTTTGAGTCTGATTGGTCAATAGCTGTGTTTTATTCACGATAAAACACGGCTATGACCGCTTCACCCAACGGTTCTGTGTATCACTACACAACACTCTTATCAACGTAAACTGTATGTCCTCAATTGATATTGTTCATTGAAGCTTACTGTATTATGTAGAAGAGCGTTGTGAGAAAAAGATCAAGAGAGCGAGTTTATTACCTGCATTCAGATTTGACATTTTCCTTCAGGTCAGTCCTATGTTCATAATAAAAAAATCGGTTTAAATGTCCGATGTATCATCTTGTCCTTTTAACAGTTAAGGGGTTTTCACGTGACTGACAGCGCTAGTCAAAGCATTTGTCAGTTGCGTCTTGTTCCGTTTTCAAAAGGATTCAGCCTTTTCAATATAAAAGTCTTCGCTACTGACTAACACACTCATACAGACAGTCTTTGCCGCCATCTAATGGTGTGAAAATGTAACTTCTGTTGCTGTTCATGGTCAGGGACTATTTTTTCCAGTGGAAGGAAGGCTTTTAGAAAAAGTTTACTTCATGAAAGTTGCATTGATACATATTTCTGGCTTTAATATTTGTATTGTGTGGCAACCGTTTTATAAAAGCAATAAAGGTACTCGAGGCTAGTGCTGTATTGTGAATAAGTATTGTGTATTGTGACTTATTCATGATACAGCACAGACTCTCGTACCTTATTACTTACACACACACACACACACACATATATATATATATATATATATATAAAATAGATTCAATGCGCCTTTGAACTACAGAGAAAAGGTGCTTTAACGGGAGCAACACCACGAACGTGGGTGCTGTATAGGCTTTTGCATTTTGTTTGCATTAAAGCCCTTTTTCTCAACAAAAAGTGTTGCAAAAAGTGCATTTCCATCAGCTATATCGGTAAACATTTTGATGTGCTAAACCTAAAAAAAAAAAAAAAATTTGTATCATTAAGTTGTATGGGTATCTGTGGTTCAAATATCAGTTCTTAACAGTCGCTGGTATTTATTCCAGCTTGAACTTTTTATTCTACTAGTAGCCAGTGTTGGGGTTGTTACTCAAAAATCATAATTTCTATTCATTTTCCACTGAATTATGTGATCTCATGAGCATATTAGTGGCTTCCAGCACAGTCTCCCTGTGTTTTCATGTCAGAGATTGCTGTTATTACTCAGAGGAAGATAGTTCGCTGCACATCACTCATATTACATGTTTATAACCCGCCCTGTCTCTTCTGACGACAAAGTTCCAAATTTCTGTGTTATTTTCTGTCCATAATAATCCAGAGAAATGTTTCTACACATGAAACATTAAGATAATAAACATACAAATATGACAGCATATGATTTGTATGTGATTTTTTTATGTGATTCGGGCTATTTTTTATAAAAATAAAGGATGTTTACATAAGAAATGTTGCATTGTTAAATTACAATTACAAATGTTACAATGTTAAATTATTACAAGCAGTCAATAGTGGTTTACAGTGAGTTCTGAGTAAAATCGAAGTAGCCTATATAAATTGTCATGTGCAGCCTGATGCTACTTGTAGCTATAATTCACCTGTTTCCCAGATATGATTATATTCCATGATGTATGTTGTCATAAGAAAATATTTTTTGTTTTTTAGAAAGAATTTTGATAATAGGTGGGTTGTATATATATATATTGGGATCAAAGGGATGTGGATGGGCAAGCCAAGTAATGCTAGAGTAAAGTAATGCCACAACTTACATTTGACAAAGGTGTTCTTGTCATCTTTTTGCCCGACAAGTAATGTCGATATTTCAAGCTGCTGAATGTAAACTTTTTTTAAATTGTAAAATGTAAAATTGCAACAAAAAAAAAAAAAAAAAAAGAAAGAAAAAAATTACCAGTAAACAACAAAATGACTACTTGCACAGTCAGTCTTTGCCCCTTTGAGGTTGTTTCATTAACTAGCTAAAATGCTTTGTTCCTGTTTAACTTAGAGACTTTGTGTTTGCTTTGACATTATGTTTTCAGGGTGATTTGAGAGCAAGGTCAGCCCTTTTTTGTTGCATGATAAAACTGGTACCTGTTATCTAATTAATAGATTAAACTGAAAAAGAAAGATACAAGGCATTATTAGATTATTTACTAATAATTAGGCAATAAGTACTAGTAATGTAAAAACAGACGCTAGTAAGTTTTAAGGCAGGGTGTCAAACTCCTTGAGGGCCACTGTCCTTGCAGAGTTTAGCTCCAACTTTAATTAAACAAATCTGAACCAGATAATCAAGGTCTTCAGGATAACAAGAAACTTCCAGGCAGGTGATTTAGAGCTTGTTAGAGCTACACTCTGCAGGACAGTGGCCCTCCAGGAGCAGAGTTAGACACATGTTTTAAGGAATAAATGTTTAAATAGCTTGCCACACTCACACACATTTAACAGCTACTGCAGATTGATTGCAATTCTTAGCACTACCTCCGGTGGCTGTAGCATCCCTTATGTTCACGTTTTCACATACTGACGCTTTGTCTGTACTGAATTTACATTCCGTGCTGCTGCTTTAAGTACTCTCATCCAGCTCTAATTAATTAATCAACGTGATTGGGACATGAATTCACATGAACGCTCCAAATGCGCCTCTATGGTAAAACATTTCTCCCGCCTTGAGGATCTGCATCGGCATGACGTCAGGAAAAACGTCAAAGTGAAACAGTCCTCTTTTCATCTTGCATCATGAGCTCACTGTGACGTGACAGATGCACTGTTGCTACATGTAAGATACTGGTCAGGACTCGATCAAATGGTATCTAGGTCAATTCAGAAAGGTGGTACCACAATGTATTGTAGTATACCATAGTAATGTAATATCAGTTATATAGGCTATACTATGGGAATGAATTATAACCAAATTCATGCACCTTAGTATGTACATGGTTCTCTAAAACACTAACAAATATCATGATACACGTCTATGATATTACTATGCTGCACTTAATCAAAAATCATGGTTATATCATATTTGTCATATTTTTAAATGACAGAACAACAACTGTAGAGTTTAAATCTACCATAGCCTAGAGTAGAAATATGATTTATACTTTATAAATTAGGGTATAATTAAATTATTTATTTACACACACAGAGAAAAAAAAAAATTGACTTACAGGCTCCAGTGCTGAAAGCAATAATAAAATACCCAGATCAACTAATTATAATGTCTGTTTCTTTCATTCCCCACTCCACCCCCACACATATACATGCTCTAACACGCACAACTGATAAAATATTTACAAATATTTATTAGAAATGCACCTGTGTGCATGAGTTTTTTTGCAGATGAAGGTTAAAATTCTGTACTTGTAAAACTTCATCTTAGCTTGGATTACAAACTAGTCCTAACAGAGGTGATATGAAACCCATTTGGACAACAAAACTAGAACGCATATGATTAAATGTCGCCCTCTAGTGAATATTACAGGCTATCATAATACTGATGTGTGGTTCAAAGTTGACAGGAATCTAACTATATATTAATAAAATTATATTTGAAAACATGGTCTCAAATATCAAACGGAAGGAACAGCTATATTTACTCATGCTCGTTTTAAACCTGTATTACTTTCTTTGAACTGTGGAACAAAAAAAAAAAAAAAAAAAAAAAAGATAATATAGGCTAAAATATAATAATATAAATACTCATAATTCTAATCAGTTGTTAATGAACAAATAATGAATAACCAGTTATTCCAGAAAATAATATAGTTATTGCTGTCTGGAATACAATTGTGGACAATTGTGACATTGACCAGTCAAATATTCTTGAATACAGACTAAGCGCAATACTTCACTATTTTCACCTCTTTCACATCAATGCATGTTAGAATAACTCATTGTCGCCATCTTGTGACTCAAAGCAGTTGCTATGACTACTGCCTGTAGAAGAAAATAGACCATATTAATTTATTACAAAGCACCTTAAAACATTTGATAGATGCTAGAACCTTAGGAGTTGTAATTAAAGCAATGAAATAAAAAAAACATTGGAAGAACAACAAACTGGCAAGAGACACATGAGAGAGCTGTATTAGAGAAAATTTAAAAGATGACGTTACATTGGATCTAAATATATATTATCAAACTAATCTATACAAAAATAAATAAAACTTTAGATTATTAATATATACTGTAAGTAAATATTGTAATAAGTGATTGCCTATAAGCTAATCATTTGCAACACTAATGGGCTATTCTTTCTTAGTCTATGTATTTATTTAATTAGTAATAAGCAAATAATGTAGCCAGCTGGTTATCATCGCAAAATAAACCCCTTCAGGTTGACACAAAACTCTTCTCTTCTTGTTTTGCCAGTTTATCGCTTGCCTTTAAATTATCTTATGGCCAGAGAGAAGAACATAGTTTAATTGATTTGGGATTACTACTCATCATTATCACAAAACAGATACAATTGATACCTAATGCTTTTAGAATCAATTCTACACCCACACAAGCATTTGTTAGTTGCTTAAACCACTACAGACAGGCCTACTGTTTGTTTACACAAGATACAAACAAAGGCATAGATCCTATTTCTTCAGTCACTATCTATACACACACGCACAAAATGTCTCTAAATCGCTAGAATTCCAATTATGAACCCAGTGCTCTTCATGACTTTGAATGTGACACCAGACAGGGTGCGAGATATACTTATATACATATATGCGTGACAGATAAGAGAAAAGCACTGTCATCTTTATGGCCTCATACCCAAAGAAAAAGAAAAGTTCAAAGAGACTTAAGAGGGGTAGAATGATGGCAAAACATACTAGCTTAACAACAGCCCAGAAAATGAAAAATATAATCATTTATAATGAATGAGAAAGTTGTTTATCTGCCCTCCCTCGCTCATTACATTTAATATATGTGCCAGATTGATTTTTTAGTCAATTGAAGGTCTTGCTCCACATCACACCATAGGGGGCTCAGTGTGTGTGTGTGTGTGTGTGTGTGTGTGTGTGTGTGTGTGTGTGTTTTCCGGAGCTTGGGGTTATTAGAGAAGAGTGAGTCAAACAACAAGCAATCACTGTATAATTTAAAGGAACTGTACACTACAAAATATAATTTCATTACTCACCAGCATGTCATTCCAAATTTGTTGATTTTTTCCCCCTGCTCTTTCGCAAACATGGGTGATGGCCAGGGGCTGTGAAGCTCAAAAAAAAAAAAAAAAAAAACTATATTTGAGGTCTTCTGAAACTATGCTTTTTATTGTATGAAAAAGAGCAGTGTGAACATTTTGATAAATATCGTCTTTTGTGTTACACATTAGAAGGCAAGCCATTTATGTTTGAAACGTGAGAGTAAACGGAAGAATTTCATTTTTGCTGAACTATACCTGAGGGTGGCGCTGTTTCGCAGATCTTGCCGAGTGCTCCACTTCTCAGATCTTTCCCTCCCACGCAAATTCTCTTGCCCCTTTTTTTTCCCACTGTCTTCAAACTCGTCATCCCCCTCTCTCTGTGTCTAATTCCCTTTTTCTCTCAATATCACTTGAATGACAGCTGTAAGCCTCTTAGGATCTTTTCCTGCAAATGGTGGGGCTTTTTTCTCAAAGGGGAGAAAAAGGAGATTCACTCAGTGGGGACATTCACCTCATTTCCCATTCTGCCTTTTCTTTCCTTTTCTCACTCACTCTCACCCTCTCTCTCCTCTATCACTTTGCAGTTTAATTGCCATAACAAATATGAGAGAGGATTTATCAGAGGCTGTGAAAGCCCAGGTCAGTGGATATATACAAACCCTGGTGATTATTTGTTGTAAATAAATAAGGTTCTTGCATAGAAATAATATGATTGAAACAACAATTTGTGTAAAAGTATAATTAAAGTATATTAAGTCAAATAAAACACATGAGAGAATGAAAATAAATGAAACTCTAAAACTAAATCAGAGGAATGTATGCTGCACACACATGCCGGAATCAAATCATTAATGCATTATGAATCCTAATGCATACGCACACATACTCACAGACACACAAGCATGATCAAACACTTTCCATAACCAAGACAGTAACCAGATAAGAGAAATCTCGTTAAAGGATTTAAATCCAAGCTGAGAAACCCTGTAGGGCTTACACTTTCTCTTCTCTTTCTTCATTCACTTAAATAGATGGTCTTTTAAACAGTATTGAAACTCTGATTCTGCATCAGTTTCAGATATTCATGTCCCTCTGGACATGAAAAGTCTGTCAATGCCAGAAACAATGTAATGGCAAAAACACAATGCAATGCCACATAAAAACTCTCAAACAGCAGCTGAGTTGCTCTTGGTCTGCTACACTTTTGTGTTGAAATTGGTAACTGTCAATGAATGCTAAGACTGTTTACTGTATCAGATCTGAAATTTAAAATGAACACAAATTGAAACTCCTTTTTGGTTTAACTTTTGCCAACTCAGTTATTTACAACTACTGTAACACCTACAGACATAAATAAACATTCTTTTATAGTAGATTATATATATATATATATATATATATATATATATATATATATATATATATATACACACACATACATACAGTCAAACCAAAAATTATTCAGACATTTTTGATATATCTGTACTAGTGGGTGCAGGACACACCATTTCTCATTTATGTAAGTGAGGATAGCAAATAAAGTAAACTGTCACATATTATACCCCAAAATTCTTCATACAGTGGACTACCAGTAAAATTGATAAAAATTTGGAACCAAAAATTATTCAGACACTTTGACCTGACCATGTTTTGCTTAAGTATTATCTGACATAATTAAGATTATTTTTTTCTGACACAGTTTAACTCGGAGATCTTGTCATATTTTATTACCATTTTTTAAACTATAGTGAATAAACTGTATTAATTAATGAAATGTTCAAGGTGTCTGAATAAATTTTGGTTTGACTGTATATTTATATATATATTTACATGACCAAAGTTCTGATTAATAATTTTATTCAGAATACTAGAAGCCAACATTTTGGCATAGTCCAGTTATTCCAGTTGGTTTAATGGGTTAACATGACATACTGGACATAATCAGAATATAAACACAGTCTGATAATAAATGGGATATTCTTGAGCTTTGTAAATGCAGTCAGTGAGAATCCCTCTTTAGCAGCTCTGAAGGGGAACTGATGGCTTTGCAGCTGAGGGCACTAACTATATGTCTTAGTATGTGACAGAGATGAAACAGTTTAGGCACAAATCAGGTCAAGCTTTAAAACGATTAACAGCAGAGCTAAACGATCGAAATGCAGAGCACGCTGGAAATATTAGAGGAAAATGATGATACTGCAGTCTTTCCTTGAGTCAATAATTTTGTTACTGACAACCACACCATACAACAGCTGTATCTTAATTTGTGAGGCTCTGCTGGGAACCCTAGTCAGATTTTTAAAAACAGAATTCATTTGTTGTGAAATGAGGGAGTACATGTGACCTCAATCTGAGTTTGGACAGACAGCAAGGTCTTTCTAATGGGCTGGCAGGAGACAGAATGTCTTTTTTTTTAATAACAAGGTTTTAATTAGGAGCCTCAGGCTCTGGTAAAGAAAGACTGGGTGTGGAATGAACTGCAGTTTCACAACATTTTCATTCGGCAATTAATTATCACATTCATTTTGATTAGAGGAAACTCCTTTCAGCAAATCTCCTTTACATACAGGTGCAACTTTATTATGACAGTCGGTAACACACGCACACGCACACACACTACCAGATTTACACAAATTCCAGAAAGTCGCTTTCCCTCGTTTCTTGATTAGTGTCCCCGAGGCCTGTCATTCTTTCCCACCTCAGTGGCAGCAGCATAAAGTGAGGGAATACAAACGCTGATGGAACTCGCAGGAGAAATCACAGGCTTTCTAATTACTGCACATCAGTGCCATCTCCTTAGATAGTGCACCAGATGCCCGTCACACCTGCCAAATCAACCAATTCGGAACCCATCAGAGAATCTGTCGGCCCCAAGAGTCCCGATGATTAGAGTCACTGATGAATCATTAAAAAAAGGAATAATCTAAATCAAATGAACGACACTTTGAGTCATCCATCTCGTTGATTTATGCAGATACAGCTCAGCTGTGATGCTGTAATAAGAGTCACCAGAGGGCAGCAGCAGCATGTTGCATTTCAAAGCGCCCTGTACATCTATACCTCTCGTTTACTTTCTCTGTTATTCTGTCTCTCTCTCTCTCTCTCTGTCCTAATCCATTGGAAGCTCTGTTTGCCGGAGATAGTCACGCTTTGAGTAAAACTATCAGGAGTGAGGCTGAGAGAAGGGAGAGTAAGGAAGTGGAGAGCGAGAGAGCGTGTGAGAAAGATTGGGGACGGAGTTGCTCTCCTTAAGGACATGGTTGAGACTGTGTGTCTGCGCTGTGGTTCTGATGGCTCTGGAAGCTTTGATCTGGTCTGGACTGGCCTTTCCATCCCATCCTCTCTCTCTCTCCCTTTCTAATATGTGTGGATGTGGGATGTTATTTCACACAATCAGCACAAACCAGGCCCTGCTCACTCCACCTCGGGGCCAGATGCATACCATTCGACACCTCCTGTATTCCATTCTTCCATCTCCCCTAACACTCCCTCTCTTGCTTCTCTCATTGACCATGTTTACATGCACATCATTTTTGTGATTGTCCATATTCTGGTAAAGCCTCTATTCCAAAAAAGAGGTTTACATGTTCCACAATCATTGGAACATTCTTGTAAATTCATGTATCAGAATATTCCAAATAAACTTTTTTACTACTATTCTCTTGTGGAAATACTGAAGAAGCCTACTCCTGTCATTATTAAATAGTTTTTAGTAGTTATACACATTAATCAACTAATTGTCCTTGACAAGAGCACATAATAAAAACAGTAAAATGCAAAAAGTATGCTATGAGGTGCTTTCACTCATTTCTTGTTTTCAATACCCTCAATATGTGCAAATTTTGTACCTGTAGGGGTACAACGTCTTGTCACATGGGGCAGTATTCTCAAAGAAACATCTTTGTACCTTATTTATCTCTAAAAGGTTCATAGGTTCCTACTCTAAGGAACTAAAGCCACGGTCACACTAGACTAAACTCACTACGGATTCTGCAAAGGTTGTTATATGACCTCACCCTCTGCTGTGTCTTTTTTATATTCTTTGACTTTTTTTTTATATTCTTTTTTATATTCTTTGACAACATCTACTACTCTACCTCAAACACTAGTTGTAGCTGAGGCCTGGAAGAGTCTGATTCATGTTGCTGACATATCGTGAAGACACTGTTTTCAGCACTGCAAATCCACTTTGTGTGCACTTCAAAAGGATGAGGACTCGCACTGGAATTGATAACGGGAAAAAAACAACGCCATTGTTACTGTTTGTATCACTGTGGATTAAGCACTGGGGAAGCCTCCGGAGCTGAAATTCAGATATGGTAATAGGTGTTTTGTTTCTGAAAAGTGCTGGAAGCGGTGACCAATCACATCAGACTGGGCCAGAGCAGAATCAGAGCAGAGTAGGCTAACGGAAAGGGGTTTAGAGACAGTGAATCTTCAAAAGAACTATTTTCAGACTCTGAGAAATTAGGTGATGTGCAATGTAGGGCTGTGTGATTAATCAGAATTGATTTTCGATTTTGGTTTCCAATGACTATGAAAACAAGATATCATCCAAATCTGCCATGTGTCTTGTAAAATGCAGTCTAACTGCAGGATGTGCTTTGTATTAAACAGTGTTATTAAAAGCGCATTAAGCCGTGAAAGAGATACTGTTCCCCAGGCAGCTTTCTGACCATGCGCTTAGAGACGGGACGGACTGTGGGCTTTGGATACGTCCCTAAACGGTCAAATAGCCTACACACAAAAAATGCAGAAATGCCGTTTTGGCGAGTATCCTCATAAACCCAGTCGGTTATGTCTTTAGTGAATGTAAACAGTTGAGAAAGAAAACATGTGTTACAGTACATTGGATCCATGCAGCTCTTAAAGTGACAGCAGCCTAATAAACCTACTGCAGTCTGTCATTAATGTCAATCAAACAACAAAAGACAAAGCTAAAATCATTTACTGCTCTTGAATGGAAAACTTTTGTAGTTGTAATAAGGATTAGTCTATATTTAATGTATACAGCAGTGTTATTTTACATTTGTTTCTATTCTGTTGTAGGCTTCTCCTTATCTGAATACCACTGTTAGTACATCTTCCTGAAAAACCTAAAGCACCGTTTTATTTAATTTGTATTTTTGTTCTGTTGTATTTATTTGTCAGTTTTATTTGTAATTTGTTTCTTTGTTTTTATTGTATTGCTGACTGTTTACTTACTTACATTTACTTACATTAACCAAGTATTAGTTTTTGATAATTAGATATAATTAGTTATCGATAACTGTGAAATTTAACTGATACCTAAAATTACACATATCATAAAATAAGACTTTAATCATATCACCCACCAATAAACGTGTTAAATAATCATGATTTCAATATTGACCAAAATAATCAGTTTAAAGTCTTTTAATTCACTTTAATTCAGCCAAGAGGTCGCACTGTGATATCAGTCTTCAATTAGTCACACACCTTCACTTGATACGAATTCTAATTAATTAGAGTCCACCAAACTCAAACTTTGGAATGCGGCAAAATGCAAAACTTCTTCACATGAGCTTGCGTTTCCGGTGTGCAGCATTCATATACGTATAAATGAAGGTCAATGGAACGAAAAGTGTAGTGTGACCGCCCCTTAATACGCACATTTTAGGGGTAAAGAAAGAATAAAGTGGTCCCCAAAGCCGTTTACAAGTTGTTGTTTATTTACAGTGTAACTTGACTTAGCACCCAGAATTACTTGTGTATGAACATGCAAACATATAAATGAATATTGTTATAGAGTCCATTCTAAATAAGGTGTTTACATGGCCATACATTTTTATTAATACATGCATATGTCAGTTTTCAAGAAAATCAAAATATTGGCATAATCTAGTTATGGCAGTTGATTTAAAATGCTTACATGACACATCATGCATAATTAGAATGTGACCATATTCCAATATTATTTAGCAATTATTCTGGTGCATTTAAATGCAGCCAGCAGTTCTGGAGGAAGGTCAGTGGTATTAACACAACTAAAAAAATTTAAAATAATTAACAGCAGGGCTAAATGATCTGTACACAGTGCATACTGGAAATATTTAAAGATGCAAAACAAAGAAAATTGGAGGGCCAAGAGTTTATGAGTTGATTTTTTATAAAGATTTAACATTAAAGAGATGAGAGAATTGACAGGATAGAGGAAGGATGTTGACAGTTTGGAGGAATGGCTAGGACAAACATGATGCACTCACACACAGAAGCACATGGCACAAATCTGCTGAGGATAAGCAGATTAAATACACAGGGTTTCCTGGAATGTGATGGGAGTGGTCCCCACTGACATCCCAGATCCACCAGCCTGTCCTGGTTATGTAACCAGCCAATGTTTCAGTTACCATGCTGTCAAAACATTAAGTGTCACCACAGTCCCAAAACACCACTAGAGAGTCAGCCTAGTCTCTAATTCTGCCTCAACTTAAGTCTGGTTTCATCACTTTAGTTTTGCAGTGTAATTGCAGCAATACTACTAATTTCAAATTAAAATGCATTACAACCCGAATTCCAGAAATGTTGGGACGTTTTTAAATTTGAATAAAATGAAAACTAAAAGATTTTCGAATCACATGAGCCAATATTTTATTCACAATAGAACATAGATAACATAACAAATGTTTAAACTGAGAAAGTTTACAATTGTATGCACAAAATGAGCTCAGTTCAAATTTGATGCCTGCTACAGGTCTCAAAATAGTTGGGATGGGGGCATGTTTACCATGGTGTAGCATCTCCTCTTCTTTTCAAAAGAGTGTGAAGACGTCTGGGCATCAAGGTTATGAGTATCTGGAGTTTTGGTGTTGGAATTTGGTCAAATTCTTGCCTGATATAGGTTTTCAGCTGCTGAAGAGTTTGTGGTTGTCGTATTTTTTTCTATAGGTGAAAGATCTGGACTGCAGGCAGGCCAATTCAGCACCTGGACTCTTCTACGACAAAGTCATGCTGTTGTAATAGCTGCAGTATGTGGTTTTGCATTGTCCTGCTGAAATACACAAGGCCTTCCCTGAAATAGACATCATCTGGAGGGGAGCATATGTTGCTCTAAAATCTTTTTATACCTTTCAGCATTCATAGTGCCTTCCAAAACATGCAAGCTCCCCATACCGTATGCACTTATGCACCCCCATACCATCAGAGATGCTGGCTTTTGAACTGGATGCTGATAACACGCTGGAAGGTCTCCCTCCTCTTTAGCCCGGAGGACACGGCGTCCGTGATTTCCAACGAGAATGTCAAATTTGGACTCGTCTGACCATAGAACACTTTTCCACTTTGAAACAGTCCATTTTAAATGAACCTTGGCCCACAGGACAGCGGCATTTCTGGACCATGTTCACATATGGCTTCCTTTTTGCATGATAGAGCTTTAGTTGGCATCTGCAGATGGCATGGCGGACTGTGTTTACCAACAGTGGTTTCTGGAAGTATTCCTGGGCCCATTTAGTAATGTCATTGACACAATCATGCCGATGAGTGATGCAGTGTCGTCTGAGGGCCCGAAGACCACGGGCATCCAATAAAGGTCTTTAGCCTTGTCTCTTACGCACAGAGATTTCTCCAGTTTCTCTGAATCTTTTGATGATGTTATGCACTGTAGATGATGAGATTTGCAAAGCCTTTGTAATTTGACATTGAGGAAAATTGTTTTTAAAGTATTCCACAATCTTTTAAGCACTCTTTCACAGCTCTGCTCATCTTTACTTCTGAGAGACTCTGCCTCTCTAAGACATCCCTTTTATAGCTAATCATGTTACAGACCTGATATCAGTTAACTTATTTAGTTGCTAGATGTTCTCCCAGCTGAATCTTTTCAAAATGTCTTGCTTTTTCAGCCATTTGTTGCCCCCGTGCCAACTTTTTTGAGACCTTTAGCAGGCATCAAATTTGAAATGAGCTCATTTTGTGCATACAATTGTAAATTTTCTCAGTTTAAACATTTGTTATGTTATCTATGTTCTACTGTGAATAAAATATTGGCTCATGTGATTTGAAAGTCTTTTAGCTTTCATTTTATTCAAATGTAAAAAACCTCCCAACATTTCCGGAATTCAGGTTGTACAATAATTTAGATTTCATCAAATCATTAACATTCCCTTGCTTTAAAAGTTAAATAAATTCAGCTCAGTTAGAATTAACACAACTCAAAAAACTTAACTCACTGTCACCATGCCATTTTTGGTGCTCCTAGTCTCCAGTGTGGGGAATTGCTTCCACCTCTCTCTTTTTACAATCACACCATGCCTGATGTTTAAAATGGCCTCCACATATTTGGTGCAGAGTGATAAAAATTCCCAAAGAGAATTCAGAACGGCCATCAATCCTCAAAGACAGGATGGAATAAACAGTCAAAACGGATAGTCTCTCAGACACTCACTTGATATATGTGAGTTTCTCTCAAGATGTATAGATATAATGCAAGATACGTTTTTCTGTCACTCTCTATATAAACCATGTTTATAGGCAAAATATTTATTGATTCTTGCCAAAGCAAGTACTTCTACTATTGCTCATACTTAGGGTTAGCAATTTGGTGCATAACTCCTGTGAATGACACCTAAAATCATGCGGCTTGTTGAGAAGAGGCATTCAATTACTTTTCTGAGTAATCAGAGTTAAAAGGATAGTCCCAAACCTCTCTTACTTCCCTCTTGTGCAGAACACAATATTGGAACTGTTTTTATAATGCAGTGAAAGTCAATTGGGCCCAAAACCACACTGGACTCTTTGACATTCATTGCATGGACAAAACAAACCCTCACAACAGTGTAGGCTTATGGTAAACACTGCTCACATTTGCTTCAGAAAATTTATAAAAAAAAAAAACAAAAAAAAAACATTTGATGGCCTTAAAGGTATAGTTCACCCAAAAATGAAAATTATGCCATGATTTACTCACCCGCAAGCCATCCTAGGTGTAAATGACAATCTTCTTTCAGACAAACACAATCGGAGATATATTCAAAAATATCCTTGCTCTCCAAAGATTTATATTGGTAGTGAATTGGGGGCCTGTTTCTAAGCCAAAAATAAATGCATCCATCCATCATAAATATAATTCATACAACACCGGGGGTTAATAAAGGCCTTCTGAAGCGAGGTTTTTCTAAGAAAAATATCCATATTTAAAACATTATAATCTAAAATAACTAGCTCCCGCCAGACGACCGTACGCATACTGCGCAAGTCGACTTGTGCCACTTCTGTCGACTTGTACTCTTCTGCCACAAATCGAAGCGTACGGCCATCTGCCAGAAGTTATTTTACTTTAAAAAGCTTTAAATATGGATATTTTTCTTACAAAACCCATCGCTTCATTTCATGGTTAGGGCTCCCTAACCCTAGGGTTCCCCCTTCACTACCATCATAAATCTTTGGAGAGCCAGAATATTTTTAAATACATCTCCGATTGTGTTTGTCTGAAAGAAGATAGTCATATACAGGATATACTAGGATGGCTTGAGGGTGAGTAAATCATAGGATAATATTTATTTTTGGGTGAACTAACCCTTTAAGGTAACCATAGCTTTTGTTTTCTAAAATGGTAAACTGATAATTATTTTTAAATAAATAAATAAATAACTTACAGTGTAGCCTGTTCAGATCCTTTTCATGAAATATGCACCTTCAAAATTATTTTAGCCTCTTTTGAGCAGCAAAAACAGGTGCATGTTTATTGTGACCCAGCAGATAACCAGACGCCCAGCCTAATGCTCTCAATAAAAGCAGCAGTGCTCTTTACTAAACATTTCACCCATAAAGTCTTCATTCAAGCTTTAGTCTGTTACACCATTCTGACAAAAAATAAATAAATAATTTAAAATATTACAATAAAATGCCATGTTTTTATTGAATAGGTATAGTGGGTGTTTTACAGCAAGGCAAAACCCTGTGCTGTGCGGCTTTCTCTCTGCGCACCAGCTGCAGTGGTGCGTAAGTATGACTCAGGTTCTCTCAGCAGGTGCAGGATGGGAATCGTTAGGAGGACACCTTGCTGGGGGGTGGGGGTGTTCGCAGCCTGTATATCAAGGTGTTTTTCACAGAGCCAGCCAGTGTTCCCCCTTCTGCTTCTAATGTAATTCATCTATCTTTCACTCCGTCCTTGTTTTCTATCCACCCTAATTTGCCCCTCTCTTTCTCTCCTCTCTTTTTTGCAACTATCATGCTGTCTCTCTCCCTCTCTCTTTGGAGCATTGTTAGTCTTGTGCATTTATCTTCATTAACAGAGTAAAAGTATTAATAGTTTCTGGGGCAACACATGAAGGATGTTGCAGCTACTGTACATATTGGAGGGAAGAAGGGTGATGGGGATTTACTGAGCAAATAAATGCTATAATCGAGTGGGGTAGGGGAAACCAGTGAGTGTGGTGACATTGTTTCAACGTCTGTTGTCTGCTTTCTGTTTTTGTAAAACGTGTCGCAAACTTTCATATGACATTACCATATTTTTATGCCACAATTAAAGTAATTTATAAAACGGTTAGTTCCTGTCCTTGATTCTGATCAATAGCTGTGTTTTATTCACGATAAAACACGGCTATGACCGTTTCACCCAACGGTTCTGTGTATCACTACACAACACTCTTATCAACGTAAACTGTATGTTCTCAATTGATATTGTTCATTGAAGCTTACTGTATTATGTAGAAGAGTGTTGTGAGAAAAAGATCGAGTGAGCGAGTTTATTACCTGCATTCAGATTTGACATTTTCCGTCAGGTCAGTCCTATGTTCATAATAAAAAAATCGGTTTAAATGTCCGATGTATCATCTAGTCCTTTTAACAGGTAAGGGGTTTTCACGTGACTGACAGCGCTAGTCAAAGCATTTGTCAGTTGTGTCTTGTTCCGTTTTCAGAAGAATTCAGTCTTTTCAATATAAAAGTCTTTGCTACTGACTAACACACTCATAAAGACAGTCTTTGCCGCCATCTAATGGTGTGAAAATGTAACTTCTGTTGCTGTTCATGGTCAGGGACTATTTTATCCCCGCGGGCGGAAGGCTTTTAGTAAAAGTTTACTTCATGAAAGTTGCATTGATACATATTTCTGGCTTTAATATTTGTATTGTGTAGTAACCGTTTTATAAAAGCAATAAGGTACTCGAGGCTAGTGCTGTATCGTGAATAAGTCGCATGCTGAAGGGGTTGCAGGCACACTTTCAGCCGTGACTTATTCACGATACAGCACAGCCTCTCGTACCTTATTGCTTACTTAGACAACTCACCACTACACTGTTTAAATTAATGTCAACTACAAACAGTATTCCTCCAATATTGGAATTTGTTGTAACACACAAAGAGTTGGATTTTCAAATTTGTTTATTAATTTTTTGTGATCAAATTTACTAAATAAAATATATATTTTTTTTAAATAATTCAAAATAATTTCCATCTTCCATCACCACACCCAGCATCAAGTCATTTTAAACATTTAAATTTAGCATTTTAGAGATTTCACCCCTGTATGTAGTTCATTTATAATTGGTCAAACCAATGTTGTTACAACACTCCCAAAACTCTCTCTTTGCTTCTCTTGTTTTCTCTCTCTTACCTCATCTTTCATTTAGGACTCTGTTAGTGTCGCCTTTTCTGTTCCTTCAGCCTTATATTCGTTTTACTGAAAGGGTTTGGCTTGAATTCAGAGACTTCAGCCCTTCTGTAATTGGCCTAAAAAATGAAGGAGCACTTGTGTGTGTGAGATATACTGTGTCTTAAAGCTGGGCAGAAGTGTCTGGCATTTATTCTCCTCCTTGCCTTCATAAGCAGATGAGAGATGTTAATTAAAATTTCTTAAATTATATATTTCTCTCACATCCAAAGGAAACGCAGGGATATGCAGTAATTGGCCAGCCCTCTAAAGCTTTGAAGTAAAATTGCTTGGGCAACGTTGGATGAAACTGGATTATGATTTGTCAGGATATTCCTGTCTCTTTCTTTTCTCCTTTCTTCCACTTGCTCTCTTTAAGATGGCACTTGTCCCTCAGCCATCCTTTCCCTTTCTCTACTTTCCCTTAGTGCTTCACAGCATGAGATGAAGAATTCACTATTCTGGCAGAAGCAGAAAAATCTATTTCCCATCACTCTAGTTCAGTGGTCTCTCCTCTATGGCTCTGAGACATTGAGTTTGGCATGATGTGTTCCCCTTGGAGGGTACACTTGCCGCACTGGTGTGAGAACTCACACAGCTGTGCCACTGGGTACAGATAAATATGGGCAGCAGAGCTTATATATGGGCTTTAGAGTATGCTGTGTGAGATTGCGTTGAAGGAAGCGGAAAATATTTAGCCAACAACTGCAAAAGTAGCTTTTTTGGAAGTACCAAAATACTATAAAAAAATTATTTAGATAGAAAATCTCTTGTTAAACAAAAATGGCTCTTTAAAGCATTACAATTATCAAAATTACCATTAATAGCATTACCTAGTCTCACAATAGTAAACATTAACACTTCATTAGTTAACACTACCACACACACACACACACAAATGGTGGCACCATAGTGGCACCAGGGTAATTTCATGACACTTTGGAAAAACAATTGATTCTCAAATTTTTGTACTATGGTTTCTGCATGATACTCCAAAGCGTCGCAAAAATACCATGATACTACCATAGTATGTCTAAAAAAATTATTACTGAACATGCATACAAGCTTTTAGAAATTGTCATGGAACTTGGATTTAATATTCATACTTAAATGACCATTCAAATAGTGTTTGTTAAATTTATATTTCACCCAAAATCTATTATCACTTAGATGCTGTTCCAAACTGATGACTTTTTCTTCTGTGGAGCATGAAATGTAAAGTTTTGAAGAATGTTCAAAGTCTTCTCCTACCTAAAATGAAAGTGAAAAGTTGGGTGAGTGTGGGGAACACAATAAAGCTTCATAACATCACTATATTCCAGGTCTTCTGAAGCCATACAATAGCTTTGTTTAATGAAAAGACTGAAATTTAAGTCATCATTCATAATATTAATAAATTCTAGTCAACAAGCTTTTTTCCCCATGACTAAGATGAGATGTAAGGTGGAGTTTAGCGATTTCCATTGAGATATTCTGCTAAATAAAAGTGTCATTCAGCAAGTCTGGGTTTCTTCACGAGCCGCTTGCACTGTTTGCTGCAACTACATCTGCGATCAAGTGATGAACTGTAATAAATCCAAACATGGATCTCGACTATATTGTTTGCAATTGTGGTTGCTGAATAAATGCACTTACGCAACATCTGTGTGGCAATACAAATCTTTTTTGCTGTTTTAGTAGAAAAACATTAATATAATTTGGAATTATTGGAATTGCTATTAGGAATTTCACTTCTTTAATTTTTAAGAGAGGTTTCTTGTTTTACCCGTTTTCATAATGTAGACAAGGAGTATGTTAAATTATTTGATAATTAGCCTACAATAAATCAGGAAAGTAGATCAAATAAAATAAACCATGCATATGAGTTGACATTCTCTTGATTTGTGCTTATAGGTGAAAGTGCAATATTTCTGATGAAATGTAAATTAAATTTCTCAAATGACAACAATCATTGTGTAATGAATGGGAGCGTAACAGCAGAGTTGTGGATCCACGTGCAAGCTTTATTAAAAAAAAGAGCGTAGTCGAACAGGCAGTAGGTCAAACACCAGCGAACAGTAACAGGAAAGGCAAGGCAAAGAGTAATCCAAAAAACACAGGCAATGGTCAAGGCAGGCAGCAAACGATCATAAAACAAGGAATCAGTCCAGGGTCAAAAAAACAGGCTAGGCAAGGCAGAACAAGGATCAAACGGAATGCGAACAAAAGGCTAAACAATACTCAGCAATGTGTGTGTGTTTGAGTGCAGCTTATAGACCTTATGTAGCCCCGCCCGTTTTCAGCACTGCACTCGTTGTCTTTTGACTTCCGGTTTGTATTTCCACAGCGATCTTATGTATTTATGAATGAACTGCTCATTTTAAAATCTTCTCGGTCTACTGACATTTGTTAAGACATCTGCTTTAAACATTACAATGCTCATGATAACTTTCATTAACTCTACAAGTAAATCCAGTTCACCAGCTAGTTATTCTTTGACAGCAATGACATAGAAATATACAGAGCTACCGCAAAAACAGAAGTTCAAAGACCATATTATAAAGATGGTGGCGCACTTGTTTCTCTGGCGCATAAGGTCTATAAAGTGTCACTGATTGGAAACAGGTGTGAGTGTGTGATTAGTTCCTAGATGGGGAATTGTGGGAAATGGAGTCCATATAACAAAATTGATGAACACAGACCCAGAGCACGTTACACATTGTAATCATAATTTTAACAAAATAATCATTATTACCAGTTTAATCATTATGCAGCATGAAGAAAATAAGTTTTCACTGACTAAAACTAGACTAAAATGGACATTTATTCGACTAAAACTTGACTAAACGAAAACAAAACAAGGTTGACTAAATATGATAAAAACTATATTTAACAGGACTAAGAATAAATTTAAAAATAGCTGTTAAAATTAACACTAATTCACTGAAAATCATGCTTGACAACTGTGTTCACCTTTCGCTTTCATTATATGAAAGAGAATTTTGGAAATTACGCTGAAAATCAATTTTGTGTTCCATGGAAGTCAACAAGTTTTTTGAAAGAGTAAATGACAATTTTCAGTTTGGGATGAAGTATTCTTTTAAAGGCCTAAATTACAATTCTTATTACCTATTCGGACGGAAATAACATCTCTGTGTTAATTACAGAAGTGGAAGTGTGTGATATTTTAAGTTATAATTAAAACCTTATTTAACTAAACTTTACATAATTTTATATAAGTGTCTGCTTATAATAAACTCATGTAACTAAGCAGAGAAATCTATATGTGTCTTACCTGATGTTGAAATTAAAATGGCCAGTCTTAGAAGTTTCAACATTTCTCCTAAATTTTATATTTATAATACTTTTTATATTTATATTACTTACATTTATATTACTCCATTCATATTGAAAGGTGCAGCATATGGAAGATTAGTATGCAAACAGTAAGTCAGGTTATTCAAAAACACATGAAGAGAATCACTGGGATCACAGTATGTCTGTGAAACATGATTTTCTCTAACATTCTATGAGAAAACGAAAGTAATCAGTGAGCAAAAATAACCAGTTATAAAGTCTGACATGTCTCATACACACATAGGCCGAACCAATGGGTACTTTGAGGACACAGACAGAAATGTGTCCTCAGCACGTGTCCATGTCTGGCTTTGGATGTGAAGTATTGTAATGATTTATACACACTTTGGCTGGTGGTGAGCAGATGAGACAGGAGATTGTGGGGGGTTGACAGCCTGAATCACCTAATCATGTCTATAAGGGCTTCATACACAGGTAACAGGAAGTGACTTAGACAGGGGGAGGATGGAGAACCATCCTATAAAAGCCCTTGAGAAAATCTCTTTCTCTCTCTCGGTTACCGCAGTGTGGCAGCTATCTCTCACCCACGCACTCTTGTGGAGCTCTAAGTATCTGGGGACTTATTTGCATTTTTTCAATCGAATCTGAATATCTCGTATTAGAATCTATATTCACAGGCCCTGCTGGTACGTCTGTTTGGCAATGGCTTTCCTGATGTGTATGAGGGTTGTTCTTTCTTTCACAGACTGTGACAGAGGGAGGTGGGTGTTCTCTAATGGATCTGAGAGGTGATCAGATATCAGGCACAACATGTGAAGGGCAAAAGGAGCAATTAAGGAAAGCATCTAGCCTTAAGGAGAAACTCCAGCTGAAAATGGACATTCTGCCTTTGTTCTGTAATCTTGAGTGATCTTTTGACAGAGAATTGGCATATTTCTTTCTGTACCAATCTCTGAACTTAAGCATTGGACCTTATCATGTAAAATACCTTGATTTCCATAATATAAGTCACAAGTAAATTGCCTTCTAAACTGGAAATCTGAGCCCACAGGAGCAAAAAGATGAGGCAGCTGTCAAATGTTGTGCAACGCAAGATTAATTTCTCAAACTTAAAATTATTTAATAGCCTTTACGCTTGCAGAGTAAACGACAGTATTAAATTCCAGGGTCTTGGCAAATGTTTCTGCACCGGATCTGTACCATCATGGCGACCTCGCAGGATACTCACTGTTCCTGTTTTGTGACTGACTTGGACACTCTATTCACATTACGTTTATGGCAGGTTATGTAATAGTCCTGTTAACAAGGAGATGGAAGGGATATTGTTTATGAAACGCAGGGCTTTCTGCAAACAGTTTAATAGACAGCTCAGATCAGCCTAGACACTTACACAGATTACAAAGTCTGCAAACTGACTGTTAGTCTGTCTGGAATTAATTTCACCTCTGCACCCAGGATCAAAGGTGAATCATTACAACACTTGAGAGCCTCATAATCCAGGCACCACGAGCAACAGAATCCCACTGAAGCTGAATGAGGGATTATAGGATGTTGTACCCATCTGATGTTGGGCAGCATCTGTTGGACCCAGCATGCTAGGCATTGGGTTTAATTTGAACCCTATTAAAACCCTATTGGTGTTTTATTTCACTGCTATCCTTACAAATGTAACCATAAATACACATTGGAGATTTACTTTGAAACAGTTTTCACTCAGACATCGCTAGTAAATTTCAGAAATAATTAAAGAAATGAAAAGTAACACATTACAGCTTTTCACACTTGAAATAGTTAACCCTGGGTCATTCTAAACCCTGGGTAAACGGAATCCTGGGTCAATCCTGCTTCACGTTTCACATTATTCATAATTTATCCGGGGGTAACGATTAATCCTGGGTATTCATAAGCTGATGTTTCACACTGTACATTCCTAAACCCTGGGTTAATGTCCTTATTTGCATAATTGCAGTGTCAGTGTCATTGATTGGATGAACACTGCACATGACCTGTGTACATAAAAGCTCTAGCATTGCGCGTCCTCATATGCGACTGGCTGTTGGTTGCTAAGCATCTAGCCTTAACATTCTAACACTGCATAGTTTCACACTGTACATGTTTGGCACCACAATGTGGGGTTAACACCGCCAAAGCAGCGCTAACCCTGCTCTGGAGCAAGGTTTCATAACCTCGGATAAAACACGGTGTTAACCCCACTTCTAGTTACAGGTGTGTTAATTACAAGTGTGAAACGATCCTTTTCACGGGTTCTTTCAAGTCTAATGCTGACCCAGGTGGGCACTCCATATACCTCTACCTCCACATCAAAACAATGCCGCATAAAGAGGTGAACAATAAAAAGTGAAGCACTAAGGGAAACTGATTAAAAGAAGCATTGAAACGCTTTATTTTAATCTGGTATATTTATTTGTTAAAGGATTAGTTCACCCAAAAATAAAATTTCTGTCATTAATTACACACATGTTGTTCCAAACAAGTAAGACCTTTGTTCATCTTTGAAACACACACACACACAAAAAACTGTTTTTGATGAAATCCGTTAGCTTTCTGGCCTCAAATAAACTGCAATGTTATTACCACTTTCAAGGCCCAGAAAGATAGTAAAGACATTGTTACAATAGTCCATGTGACTACAGTGGTTCAACCTTAATGTTATGAAGCAACGAGAATACTTTTTGTGCACAAAAAACAAACAAAAATAACGACTTCATTCAACAATTTCTGCTCTTCCATGTCAGTCTCCTACGCTGTTGATGCAGTAAACACAGTGCAGCACTTCCGGGTTGTACATCAGAATTGCGGATCATTATTGGCCAGTTCCTGCGTCAGCATCAAACGCATGCATCATGGTGCTCACGTGAACAGCATCGGCCAATACTGAGCCGTGATTCTGACGTAGAACCCAGAAGCGCTGCACTGTGTTTACTGCATCAACTGAGTAGGAGACTAACATGGAAGAGAAGAAATTGTTGAATAAAGTCGTTATTTTTGTTTGTTTTTTGCGCACAAAAAGTATTCTCGTCGCTTCATAACATTAAGGTTATGGTATATATGAATATTTAAGTGATTAAAGGTTTAGTTCACCCAAAAATGAAATTTCCATTATTAAGTACTCACCCTCATGTCGTCCCAAACCAGTAAGACATTCATTCATCTTCAGAACACAAATTAAGACATTTTTGATGAAATCCAAGGGTTTCTGAACCACACATTAGCAGCAACGTCATTGCAGCTTTTGAGGTCCAGAAAGGTAGTAAAGACATTGTTAAAACAGTCAACGTGAATACAGTGGTTCAACCTTGATGTTATGAAGCGACGAGAATACTTTTTGTAAAAGTCTTGCGGTCCTCGCGGTCAATTACAACAGTTAGCGCGGTAAAACGCTCTCCAAGATCATTAATGTTTCCATTATTATTATACACTTGATTCGTAGATTGAGTCGTTTATTGCTGTTTCTAAATCATGTTACTTGTTACCGGGTGTCTGTTATATCACAACACTGGACTATGAATTGTTCTTCACATGCACAGTAACTGAAATTTAAAACAGTTAAAAGAAAAGGATCAATAAACTGTTGCATAGATATAATAAACTACGCATCATTATATCTTTTCTTTTTGTTTTGAACTTATTTAACAGATAAAAGAGTGATTATCACTTCCACACAGAGGTAGAGAAATTCTACATTGATTAAAAAACAGTGCTGGTATCTGATTGGGATTGGCCGATACTAAAACCAAAACTCATTACAAAGTAAAACTTAAAGAAAGTGTTGCAAAAGAATTGCTGCCACAAATCTGTTGGAAACAAAAAAAAGCATCACAATTCTTGGGTTTCATTTACAACATGCATTGTTTTTGCAATTAACTACAGATTTTGCAACTGTGTCATCATTTTGACTACATTAAGATCCTCCTTGTGTTTGTGCCAGATAAAACTCCTCCGAAGGTAAATTACATAATCCGAAAGTTATATTTTCAAAATTATATTGCTCCCTAAATAGCTGCAATGCAGTTAGCTGTATTGTATTAGATGCTTGAAGCCTAACTGTTTTTAAATTACTAGTATCAGCTTTGAAAGCTGCATTTTCAAAGAAGCTTCCACAGCACCGATAAATACTGAATGTGACATTTTCACAGGCACTGTAGCAACTATTCTATTGCAAAACTCTTACTCTGCACAAATGCTAATTACCAGTAATTGACTTTTTTTCCTGGTGTTTAACCTTAAGTAAATAATAATAAAAAAAGCTTCAGAAGAGCTTTTAAATTATTTAAAAGCATTGAAGTTATACATTATTGTCAAACTATTGTTTTCAGACATCAAGCAATGTTCTGTTTCATTGTTCTGAACAGGTACTGTACGTCTGTAGTTTATTCTGTGTTGTGGCTGTTTATTTTTCACCTTTGAGTTTCAGAGTGTCTGCAGAGTGCTGGTGTGGGCGTCCAGAGATGCGTGGGATGACTGGGAAAAAGAGACCAGACGCTGAAGCTGTCAGAGTTTAAATAGACGAGAAAGTGAAGTACTGCTTATCTTGTACTGACTCACAGATGACTGAGGTAGCTTGGGATGATATGAGAGGGTCAGGGAACAATGATGACTGAATCACCCCACAAGAAGCAGTGGTAGAGAAAGCAAGAGCAGTGGTTAAGCAGAAAAGATGCCAGAGGAAAAACATAAGTGATAATTGAGACGGCAGGTGAATTTGCCCAGTCATTTTGAATTATTCATGCTTGAGTCAGAGTAAAAAAAAAAAAAAACTGCCAGGAGTGAGAGAGACAGAGATGGAGAGAGAGACTGCAGAATCAAAGAAAACGGGCAAATAAATGAATGTCGGAGAGAATAAATGAGTATCAGGTTTTCTAACCTCACTCTGGGAATTCAGGTCTGAGCTTCCTGTGAATTTACAAAACATTGGGCATACAAGTCCCTTCCTCATTACGGGTCTTCTTTTAACTTTCCGTCTGTTGTCATGGGAAAAAAAAAAAATTGTATTTCCTCTGTATTTATGTCTAATTTTCAAACAAAGTGTGATGATGCAAAGCTTCTTTATTATGAGATGCTCCAGAGCACACAATACTCAACATAATCTCAAAACACCCACTTCATAGCAAACACAAAACAAAGAATTCAGTGTCCAACTACTTATCAGCTAACCTTGAGGCTAATAGACACTCCAGCAGAGAAAGTCTCCCTATGCCATGGGAAATTAATGAAACTTTATGACAAGAGACATCACTATTCACTACAGTAAAGAATGTACTCATAGTGAAATAAATAAGAATTTAAAAAATGAATACAAAACATGCACGATATTGTTTGAGCAAATAAGAATATAACAGGATGATTAAACAAGCATTTAAAAGTGATAAAATGATTTACACACAAACACAGATCATTTTACAAAACCATTACAGATTCACAAATCTTTCACTTTCAGCTACAGAACTTAAAAGATGAATCATTAGTCAACCATATGAGAAGAGTGCAACTATAGGGCTTCTCACAGTTTAAATAGTTAACCCAGGGTTATTCTAAACCCCAGATAAATGGAATCCTGGGTTATCTTGCTTCACGGCACGCTTCACACTGCTCATAATTTATCAGGGGTTAACAATTAATCCTGGGTATTTGTAAGCTGACGTTTCACACTGTACATTCCTAAACCCTGGGTTAACATTCTTATTTGCATATTTGCCATTGATTGGATGAACGCAGGATGCAATCTGTTTACATAAAAACTCTAGCATTGTGCATCCTTGTATCGCAAACTGTATCGAGTTTATACTGAATGGACATTTCGGACTATAAAGGTAAGAATTACCTTCTTCACTCAAATTGTTGCGTTTTCTCTCAGCATTTGGCATATTTCCTTTCAAACGCTGAATTTACTGTTTATTTACAATGCGAGGAATTTCCGTGACTGACCAAAGCATGTGAATATGAGGCATGCGATTGGTTGTCTTTTGCTAAGCATCTAGGCAAAATCAGACCAAAATGAACTTCATTTGGAGTTCAAAACTACGGAGCCCCGGACATGACATGCAGGAAAAAAATAGTAGGCTAAATCGTGCGCACGATTTATTAATTCGTTCCCTCGATATACTAAAACGTGCGCACGATTTATATTTCGTTCCCTCGATTTACTAAAACGTGCGCACGATTTACTATTTCGTTCCTTCGATTTATAAATCATGCGCATGATTTATAAATCGAGGGAGCGAAATAGTAAATCGTTCACACGTTTTAGTAAATCGTCCGCACAATTTAGTAAATCGAGCTAACGAATTAGTAAATCGTGCGGACGTTTTAGTAAAAAAATTTTCTTGCATGTCATGTGCAGGGCTCCGTACGAAACAGCTTGCGAAAATGAACTTTCTGGAAAAGTATACTTCGGCTGGTAAACACCTATACCATTGGTGCATGGTGGTTACGTAATAGGTAGGTGTGCGCGGAGGCACGTGAAAATCTTTTCCGCTTCATTTCTCCTGTTCAATACATGGAGGTCAGTAGTGATCCACGAGTGAAAACATCAACACACTGGAGAGCTGCTTTATAGTAGAAAATGAAGTTGTACTTTTGATGAAACAAGACACACTGTTTTTCATGTTTAATATGGTAAAGCTGTTTGATTTTAAGCAATCTACTGTATAAAATGTTATATAAATAAACATGACGTGACTTTACTAGAGTGCCGAATTGCAGAGCTCGTGCAAACAAACATATCCACATTGCTATGATCAGATGTTTTTTTTTTCTGCTTTATTAAAATGCTTGCTGTTTCCTCAATTTTGTTGTGTGTTTTTTTTGTTATTGACAAGAAAGTGTGCAGCACATATTTACATATTCATCTAAACGTTGCTCAGAAGTGTGAGCGGCGTCAGATGTTCGATAACAGTATATCGCTGCTCATGTATTTCGATCTTCGTTTTACCCCTAAACGAAGAATGAAAAAGAACTTTGCCGTAAGTATATCAGGGCCCTTAACACCGCATCGTTTCACAAAACTGGTGCTAACCCTGATCCGGAGCAGGGTTTCATAACCCCGGGTAAAAAGTAAAGCTAACCCTGCTTCTAAATTACAAGTGTGAAGCGTTCCTTTACCCGGGGTTAAAAGTAGTGTTTAGAACAAAGATAACCAGGGCTTAAGCGCAGTGTGAAAAGCCCTATAATAAAGAGTTTATATTCTGCTTTTTCACTAGAATCAGCTTTAAAAAATATCCGCACAGTGCTGTCACAGTCTGTACAGAATAATTTTTCCTCACACTGTCTCTGTCATAATGCTTTGTCCTTTAGAATTTCCATTACAACTTTCTTTTTACTGTCTGTATAGACCTTGTATTGCTATGACATCATTTGCTTCTGAACAATCTAACATAAAAATGGCTTTGCATCCTGCCAGGCTAATGCCTTTACATAATGCCCTTCAAATATTTTAATTAAACAAAAAATAAAGCATAAATTGGGGGTGGTTGACATTCAGCAAATGGCGGATAGTTTTAGACTGTTTGAGAACATCCTACGTCTATTAATAGCTGAGCACCATGGCAGTGTTTACAAGTGGCATTTAGTCATGCTTGTACTCGATTAGACAGATGTGAACTTCTCGTCTAAAACCACATTACAGCTAAGGCCCTGCACAATCACGACAAATTACATCCGCACTCCCATGAACAATCTGATGCGCCGCGCTATTGTAAAGATTAATCTCCTTTGGTAATGCTGACCAGACTCGCAATAGTCTGGATTTCCCGCCACTTTCACATTCTTCACTCCAGCTTGTGTCATGCTTGAGTGTGCGTGTTGTTAATGCTTTTAAACAAAGATGTTCTGTCACCTTTTTTTTTCATCCCTAGCTTAGTGTTCTAGGGGGAGGGGGATCTAAGAAACACATTTATATAACTGCCTGTCTCCATTCACCTTAATTTACATTCAAGCATTTGGCAGACGTTTTTATCCAAAGTGACTTCTAGTGCATTCAAGGTATACATTTTATCAATACGAGCGTTAACTGGGAATTGAAACAGTGACCTTGGCATTGCTAGCCTCATGCTCTACCAGTTGAGCTATAGGAACACATTTCACAAGAACAGGAAGACTATAATTTCAAGGGGAATCTGTAATATATATCAAGGTATATCAATATTCTTCACTCTTAAAGAATTAGTTCACTTTTCAAATGAAAATTAGCCCAAGCTTTACTCACCCTCAAGCCATCCTAGGTGTATATGACTCTCTTCTTTCTGATGAAAACAATCTGAAAAATATTAATAAATACCCTGACGCATCCGAGCTTTATAATGGCAGTGAAAAGGGGTCACTATATGAACTGAGGAAAGTACTTCCATCTACATCCATCCATCATAAACATACTCCACACAGCTCCGGGGGGTTAATAAAGGCCTTCTGAAGCGATGCATTTGTGTAAAAAAATATCCATATTTAACAAGTTATGAAGTAAAATATCTAGCTTTCGCCAGACCACCTTCCGTAATCAACGTACGAAGAAAGTGTAAAACTCTTGAAGTTCAAAAAGCTTACGCTACGTCCTACACCTTCCCTTTTCAACTTACGGAAAAAGTGTAACTGATGCGATGAAAGTTTACACTTTCTTCGTAACTTGAATACGGAAGGTGGTCTGGCGGAAACTAGATATTTTACTTCATAACTTCCTAAATATAGGTATTTTTTTTACACAGACGCATCGTTTCGCTTCAGAAGGCCTTTATTAACCCCCCGGAGCCGTGTGGAGTACGTTTATGATGGATGGACGTAGACGGAAGCACTTTCTGACCCCTGTTCACTGTCATTATAAAGCTCGGATGCACCAGGATATTTATTAAAATATCTTCGACTGTGTTCATCAGAAAGAAGAAAGTCATATACACCTAGGATGGCTTGAGGGTGAGTAAAGCTTGGGCTAATATTCATTTGAAAGTGAACTAATCCTTTAATAGTTAATTAAAACGCAAGAAGAAAGAAATCACTAAAATAAATGAATGCAGATGACTTAATGTGAAAACAATCTGAAGAGACTGACAAGTGACAAAGAATCAATGTTTTTGTTGGCTAGGATCAATTGAGCAAACTTCAGACAGGAAGAGACTGCCTGACCGATATGTAAAGCAACTAAACAATTTGCTCTTCTTTTATTTCTTCTTCTTTTTGTTTTTTAGAAGATACCTAGTTTACATGCTACTAAGTTCAATGTCAAGATCTAAGTCTATATTGTTGAAACACAAAACAGAAATTCTTACTGTTTTCCATTATAAGTCTTTATATTACAATTGAAGCAACCCAGTAGGCCTGTTCATCATAGCAGACTCTGAGCAAACAGAAGAGAGAGTAGAAGAATGACTTTAAGAGAAGCCTCAGCTCTTTTTACTGAGGAGGAAACTGATTTATTGGACGTCTGATTGAACCATTTCTACAGACAAGCAATAAACGTATCATAAACATAACAGCTGTCATAATGCCCAATATAGCAAGTGTCTGTTTTGTCATCTGATGCTCTCTGATGACAAATTACAGATATTTTTCAAAGACACTTTGATACTGATGATGAATTATTGGACAACCATAGGAAGATGCCACAAAACTTTTACTTGCTGTTACAATTGTAAATTGTTCTGTGATGACTAAAGGTTTCTAAAACACTATGCAGCCTGCATGCCTACACTTTAAGCCAAACATGACAAATTCAAATTATCTAGGGTCCACGGGCCAGTCAAAATCAATCAATTGATCGAAGAGAGTAACCATGTCAACAAAAAAAAAACAAAACAAAAAAAACTTGAATTTGAAAAAAATTGAATTTTAATATTAATTTTTTAAATATTATTTTTTATGAACTTGAGCATCATTGAGCCAAACCAGTATGTCACAGAATGCATAGTCTAAGAGACCTGATAAGCATAAATTAAAAAATTAAATAAAAACTGTAGTTACTGCGTTCTCTTACATGATAAGAGAAGAGATGCTGTTTTGCAATGGGAATGGGAAATTTAGGTTTTTGATTAAATGTTACAAGGGCACATGAATTTAAAAAATGATTTGCTAAGAAAAATAATTTATGAGCACTGCAATATTCCATAAAATATAAGAATTGTCAATTTTGATTTCATGCTGACGTTAGGCTATATGAACCTCTCACAGATGTGTGGGTGAAAGTAGCCCTTGAGCTGGTAGTTTGAGAGACTTGCTTTAAAGTGCACAGAGTAACTCATCTGTCTAACAGTCTCACTTTGTTCCTTTCTTTCTTCTTTTTTTGTCTCAGAGCTGTATGATATCTCTTGATCTGTTTGTCTGTCTCAGTTGCACTACTTTATTTGGGTACCTTAGATACCGAAACATCACAGAAATGTTGAGTTACAACACAGCACTGTGTTATCACACCACCTTCCCTCTATTTCTCTCTCTCACACACAAACACTGACATTGAAAACACACACATCTCCACCCACGGGACTTAACTGGTTCTTCCTCTCTTCTCTCTCCATCAGTATTTTGCTGAGGCTGTTTGGAGGGGATAAAAGATTTCTCTCTCTAGATGTACCCTGATAACAGAGATATCATACACGCTAAAGAAGGCGAAGGGCTGAGCCTTTTTCCCATCTATAAGATTAACAGCCAAATTGATCTTTTATATTTACTTTTTTCATTTTCTTCTTTTACATTCCCCTAGGATATTTAAATGGACAAAAATGAAAATCTGAACAGGGCTCCACACTAACATTTGAGAGCAGTGGTACCGGTGCCACTAAGTTCTACATGTTAGCGCCAGCACCTGATTTGGTAGCGCTGAGGGGGGAGGGAGGATTGTTAATCATAAAGGCAATTTAATCATAAAATTACTATTGTTTTGCATTAATAAGCACACTTACTAATAATATTACGTTTATTTCTAGTAAATGCGCATTTGACGGTAAAGCACTGAGCTTGAGTTGAGATGCAGATAAAATAACTTTTAACAACAACCTAATTTTTATGGGGAAAAATTTTAACATTCTACTCTTATCAAATGTACCATTGTTCTTCTATAGTATCATAATGAACTGACAGACAGCTTCAGTGATTATAATAGAAGCTCTCTTTACTTCCTTTGTATAAACAAACAAATAATGAATTTAGTCATCACTTTAAAAATAACATTTAAACTGGATAATATTTAGAGCTTTGAAGTGCTGGAAAAAGTGTGAAGCACTTGAAAGTCCTTGAAAAGTGCTTGAATTTCCCTCTCAAAAGGCTGTACGAGCCCTGAAATGAATTATGTAAAAACATTTCTGCCACAATACCATGGTTACAGTTACTAATTAATAAGTAACTAGTTACTACATTAAATCCATGGTGAATGTTGGTGATTTGTGGACTGAAAAGCTTTCAACTTGTTTGTTCGTGGGACAATGTTTCTCCTGGTTTCCATGTCAGCACTGCTTGATCTGATATCTATGGTTTATAAGAGAGAATTTGGTGCCAAATTTGAATGCTTCTCACTAGCGTTTGAATTCGCCGCAGTATTAATAACATCGCTGCTGCGAATAGCAATGTTATTAATACTGTGGCGAATTCAAACGCTTGCATTGGATCTCCCAGCGCTGTGTAGTAACGGTGTTGCATAATCGAGATCGACCCACGAGTAAACCTGTACTGAGCTTGTGCTGCACTGTTTATTATTGGTCAGAGCTGATAAACGGTCCACTCTGCGCAGCTCAAACAAGTAGCGCGTTTTTGACAGTCATAGTTTACATAGTTTAGGTGTGTAAACTATAATATAGTTTAGGTGATATAGTTTTGGTGTTCCCCTGCGGTTATACTCTAAAAGTTTAATTTAACCCAGGGCCTGAATTTCATTTTGGAAAATAGGGGGGAATGCTCCCCTTTTTAGTATATGTTTAATGCTCATTAAATGTATTTGTGTTTTTACAATGGGGTTACAATTCTTATATGCATGAGTTGACACACAAGACAAACAGGCTTGTTTTAAAGGGATAGTTCGCCCAAAAATGAAAATTCTCTCATCATTTACTCAACCTCAAATTGATGCACTGTCCCTCCAGGTTGGGTATTAGGCACAGGGCTAACAACCCAGTCTCTTAAAAAAAAAAAAACTTTGTTGCAGAAACAGCAACAGAAAGAATCAAAACTTCTGTGTGTGATGGGCTTTCAGAGTCATCGAAAGATACTTAAAAGCAGAGGTGGGTAGTAACGAAGTACATTTACTTTGTTACATTTACTTGAGTATTTTTTTGGGGGGAAAAAAAATTACTTTTAAAAGTAAATTTAAATGTGTGTACTTTTACTTTAATTTGAGTACATTCTTAATGAAAAAGCTGTACTTTTACTTCGCTACGCTGGGTGAAGTTCCTTTCGTTCTTTTATTTTAATGCAATACTGTACATGTTAAGAAGTGCGTTGTTTATTCCAAGTGAGTCTCTTTTTTTCGTGAACGATACCCCATTCACAAATGATTCACTCTTCTGAGTTGATTCTGTTCAAAGTCTTGATCAAACAAGTTGGCAAAACTGTCAAAATTGGTTCGCGAATCAGTTTGAATGATTGGTTCAGTTCCCTGCACGCACTGAATCGTCTAAAGCGGTTTCTTACTCGGAGTGTTGGATGAAGTGGCAGTGAGTGGATCTACAGTCAATTAAAAGCAAATCTGCAAATTCATCCTATTGTTTGCCAGCAATGAAGATCTTTATTAGTTGAACTGCGTATGCTGTCTGTGAACAATTCAACAGGTATTGATTTCATTTGATTTCAATTCATACAGACAGCCTACATTTTACAACCAAACAGATTATTACGCCACGATAACAAACGAAGTATGTAGCATTTCTTTATCCTTTTTTTGGACATATATCTTAATTTATACATTAAATAAGCTACCATTGTTCAGAGACTATGAAATGAACATCCGCCATCCTGCGGTAATTATCTATTGCGCAGTGGTGACACCAGCGACCTGTTCGCCTTGAAAATTATTTCCTTTGCGTAGACACATTTGACTAGTTTACATGCGCCTGCAGAAATATACATTTGATTACATTTTGGAGAACAGACGGAAGAAGATCCGTCAATGTGCATTAGATTATTGTTTGTGTTCAGATGTTCAGCGGTTATGAGCGTGAGCACATGTAAAGAGTTTTCTCTCTTTCTTCTTTTAAATGTAGCAGTATAGGTTATTATTATACAAAGCAGAGGACATGCAATGATATTCGGGTTACAGATGCCAGAAATAATGCTTGTCTCTTCTGTGTTTGTTGCAAAGAAAATCTATTTATGATAATAATAATAGTTTAAATATCTATCTAAATAACAACATGCTATTGTATTGTTGCGTTTATATATATATATATATAGATAGATATAGTTACAAAGTAACTAGTAACTAGCTACTCAAATAGTTTTTTCATTGGATACTTTTTTACTCTTACTCAAGTAACTATTAAGATTATTACTTTCACTTTTACTTTGAGTAAATATTTCTATAAGTACTTGTACTTTTACTTGAGTACAGTTTTTGGATACTCTACCCACCTCTGCTCAAAAGAATTCCAGTGATGAAAGCCGAAAGGAAGCCACTGACAGGAGGATGGAAGACCTGAACGCCAAATACAAGACCAGGATAGGATTTTGGAATGTGCGAACCACAAATTTGTGTTCACATATGCCCAACTGAGACTTAAACCACCATCATCTAAAAAGTCATGGAATGAGTATGATTTACAAATCACACGTGGACACGCATGAAAACATTCATTTGAATGGAATTGCTCAGACATACTCACCTGCTTACGAAAATCCACACAAACCTCACTAATATTTAAGTCAGTGAAGCACATTTAGGACTCAAGCCTAATTACAAGCTTGTCTGTGTAAATAATAATTGCAAATGAAAATAAAAAGCATATCCACCCCACCCCCTTCTCCAATGAGATCCTGATACAGAGGTCATGCAAATTATAAAAATAATTTCTGAAACTGGAAAAACATTGCAAGAGATATTTTGCATGCTTACATAATGGAAGTTGGGATAATGGAAGAATACCTCCTGTCATCATTTGGGCAATGATGAATAGAGAAGAGAGACAGAGAGATAGAACAAGAGAAGAGATGAGACAGACAGAAAGAGAGACAAGGTACTGGGAGAGACATAAAGACAGAACTGGGCCAGCTAGGTCGGGCTGAGCCATGCAGACACATGGGGAAACAGGAGAGGAGGGTTGTCCGTGTTTGTCAGGGAGGTCAGGGAGACCTTTGTGGAAAGTAATTGCTTGGGAAAGCAGGGGAAGGTTAAACACACCCTCTGCCATGACAGAAACTACTCTTAAATCTGCAAAATAAACCTAAAAACATTTACTGGACTCCTACGATGGGCGTCGTAGACTAATGAAAATATGTACAATATTATTTTCTTTATCCCTTTAGGAGAAAGCACACAAAAGAAAAAAAAGGGGAAGAATGTTCTGGGCTGCATTTCCCAAAAGCATTTTGAGCCCAAGTTGATCGCGAAGACCACTGCCACCAATGTTCTCTACGATCAACTTAGCTCATGATGCTTTTGTGAAACGCAGCCCTGGCTTGTCAACACAATAAAAGTGAATAGGGACAGAGGCTGATTTTTGAACTGACTTTCTGAAACTCGTTGTAGTGTGTTCTAACTAAATACATTCTTTCAAGCAACATAAAAATCACAATTATTTCATGGTGAATTGCTTAGAAAATGATGTGGTGATCATGAGGTGAAAAAAAATCACATACTTTAACAGGATACTTTTTTAACTAACCTGCTCTCCAAGTATTTATTCAATATCCTGTTATATCAGTAGTAAGTAATGGGAACACAAATATTCTGTGAATTATCTTTGTACAACAGAGGAACACAACTCTAGAAAGTTACATAAAACATTAACTTTTCAGTAAAATGATCTGACTTGGCTGCTATGCTTATGTATCTGCACTGACAAATCAAATTGGCAACTGGCTAATGGCCAATTTTTTGTAAAATAGTAATTTAAAATAGTTGACGTTTCCTCTGTCCTGAGCTGAGATTGCACTGGCTCCTTTAGAGAGCTTCTGAGTCTGAAATGTGGCTACAAGGCTTTTTGGAAAATACTAATTAAATCATCCCCATTTTTTCCCCCTTTTTAAGGACCAGGAACTTTGGTTGTCTTCTGACAATCAGCAGTTGATGGATTGTGACCTTGTCTGTTGAGGCAACGTCATTTCTGAACCAAAGGTAAATCAAGCCGGTACTTTCTAGATGCTTCCACAGCAGATTTCTGTGAGGTTGCCAAATAAAATTTGATTGATTGACTGGCCCCTTGAATAGCTGATTTATTGAGGTTGCACTGAAAAGCTGCAAATTTATATGTTGTGGAAGCATCTTGCTATCGCTACAAGGTAAACAGCCAAGACAGATTCAATTACACCAGGCACATTTTAAACTTCTTAGCAATGCATATCCATACATTCAATGATAATCACAGAGCAGTTTGGCTCAGAGATCATGGTCAGAGGTTGTCCCTCATGAATCATCTCTAGTTCTTTATGATGATGCGTTCACATATCTTTGTGTGCAATCTTATTTTTGAAGACAGATGTGTCCCTAGATGAACATCTTTGGTCTTGGGACAACATTCCTGGATTGAGACATTGAGATATTTTTCGATTAATAGTTATCAAGATGGGGATTTTACAGGCAGATTCTTAAACGTTCACATTTGGTCAGTAGGGGTTAAATGGATCCGTATGGACCAGGCACCATGGTTCAGCACGGATGTGATTTGCGGATTATTTCAAGTTTAACCGCCATAGACTGAAAGGTTATAATTTGCACGTTTTGTCTTGCTAGTTTACACATTCAATAGATTTTAAATCATTCCAGTGCTAGAAGAGGCAAAGAGAATTTAATTCAGTACACTCGAGCACACACAGAGAGAGGCGCACAAACTCTGAATGGATTCCTCTTTCGCGTCTACTTGCACTTGGATGGACACATACACACATAAAATTAAGTCAAAATACCAGTCTTGGCAAGTATTTTCATAAATACAGTCGGTTATGTCTCAAGAGAAAGAGAAAACACAGCTTTAACAAAGATTAATCTATATTAAGCAAAGTTACCCCCATCCCCAAAATATTTTTTTCTTGCTGATTCGAAAAATTATCCGATCCGTGACTCAAAAACCATAATATGATGCGAACCGTGAGTTGTGTGATCTGTTGAACCACTATTGGTCAGCCAAATCTCAGATATTTGGTTACATCTTTGCACAAACTACCGCTAAAATCAGATAGTCCCTAACCCCAGCCATAACCATAACCCTAAAATGATTAATAGGAATCCTTGTTCCTGGAACAACAAAGATGATCCCACTCCAAAATCACATCACCGAACATTTACTAGTCTGTAAGTATACACATTTTTGCATGCATGAATAACTAGAGCCCATCTTCCCATCAGAGGATGCAGCAAACTACTGCAATCTGACATGTTTGCAGAGACTGTATGACATCACTGCAAACCAAACACCTGCTGTTTTATCGCTCTTCTTCATCATATGATGAAATACTGCTGCCATTATCAACACAAAATGTAAATAAAAAATCTCCTAACTTAAACTTTTTCTTTTCTTTTTTTACCACCCACAGACAAGACATAGTAAAAAAAAAAAAGACAGACTTTTATGTAAGAGACAAAAATTGCCGAATCTTATACACGAGGCACATTGTAAGCCCAATTTAAACAGCGAGGTAGTGTTTGCGCTAAAATAATAATTTTTTAAATATTTAAATACTCATGGCATGGTGCTATTTCAGCACATTAGTACCTGGTTAAAACTGATTGTGAATGGTTAATGAATAAAATGCTGAAGTACCCCAAACTAAAGTAGTAAAACCGTTTAGTGAATTTGTAGTGAATGGGTACACAGGCATCAAGCATGTTTGTTTGTGGACGAGGGCATGGCAGAGCAAAGACTATTTTTGTCTCTATCTGTCTGTGTCACTATTAATGAGAGATAGCCACCCATCCTGACACACATGCTCAGTGCCTGTCTGTCTCTTTAAGCAAACCGCCCCTCAGGTCCCGCTCATTTCACATGCTGTATTTGCAGAGTGCCAAGAGACTGGAAAATACACTGAGATAAAGCGAAACTGCAGTGATGTCAGAAAGAAGAATGAGAAGGAGGAGGGGGGACACTGAGGGAGGGAAAAAGAGCTTTTAGATGAAGAATCCAGAGCAATAAAGTAAATGAGAAAAAAAAGAGGATAAGAGAAAAAGATAAGACAGAGAAAGTCTTTCTGTTTGCGTTAGTCTTACACCTTCAGCAAACGTGAAGCACTCCGAGCACAAGGACTGCAAGAATCTGAACGCTAAACCAATAAAAGTGGTACAATCCTAATCCCCTAAAAGTGATTGTGTACACGAGGATGTGTGTATCAGAGAGAGAGAGAGACGGGTGAAGGGGATAAATGTATGTGCGAGTGTGTGAATTTGGCAGCGATAACTGACTCAGAACGCACGACTGCGATGTTCTTCCTGAGGTGACTGAAAACTGTCACCATTGGCACCTCAAGCTCTCTCTCTCTCTCTCTCTGTCTTTCTCTCCTCCACTCTACCCATCAAGGACAGACACGGCAGACTGAAAGAAGAACAGTAGTGTTAACTCTCTCTCATCCTCCTCTTTTTCTCTCCCTTCATCTTTCTGTTTTTTCTCCTCCATTGTTCTCATTCATCATTCTTGTTCTTCTCTCACTCTCTTTTACACTCACTCGCTCTCTTTCCCTCACTCGATCGCTCTCGCTCTCCCTCCCTCACTTGTTCTCTTATGAATGTCACCTTTACTGGTGGTAGCCGCTGGATTTGCGCACACACCCACATACACACACGCTCGCTGGCTTTGGGGTGGGGGGGGGGGGGGTAATGTAGGGCTGTGGGGAGAGATAGTGCGTGCCAGAAGAGGCAGAAGGGAAATTTCTCAGAGTCCATTCTTCTTTTGCCGGTTCCCGTCCTGCGACTCAGGGCTTTGTCCGTCCCAGCAGCTGAAGCAGAAGTGCCTCTGGACGTGGGAGCGCTGGATTACCGCTCCAGATTATTATTTTTTTTCCCAGCACAACTAAAGTTAGCCATAGGGACTGCAGGCTGACCATCTGCCCATTTCTGACAGGATCTGTTCCTGATTTAAGCCGAATAATTCTGCTGCTGGTGAGTGAAGAACTTTCTGCAAGGACCAGTCGTGTGTGGGTGAGAAAGCTCATCGTTTCTGTGTGCTAAACTTTAGCTTTGTCAGTGTTTTCGTCTTCAGGAACAAGACACAAGGGGAGGGGAAGGGAGAGGAGAGAAGGGGGGGCAAATATGTCGGCAATGTCGCAACGATGACTTTGTCAGCCTCTTTTTGTATCTTTTTGTGGAAATGTGACGACGTCGATTTACGTTTTAAGGATTTGTTGTGGTGTCAATATGTATTTAGCGAAACAAACATAATGAAGGACAAACCATGGACAGGTTGTGAGTGGACCAGAACTTAACCTCTTCCCTTACTGGAGGGAAACACACGGACACGTGAGGAACCTACCTGATTTCTTGGCTCTCCGTGCACGCGAGGTTTGACCCCTGAGTTTTATCTCTTCGTGTTGCTGGTAAAAAGACAAGTGCATCCAGAGAGGGTCTCTAAAGCAAACAGAGACCCCCCTCCCAAAGGTGAGAGGGGGGGGGAAGATGGCAGCTCTTGCCAGTTCTCTCATCAGACAAAAACGGGCAGTCAAGGAGGACCAGGCCAACCGGCCGATAGCCAACAAACGCAAGCCGTGCCCCAAGAGCAACAAGTCCCTTTGCCAGAAACAAATTCTCGTTCTTATATCAAAAGTACGATTATGTGGCGGCCGAAGAGGAAGAACAGACAAAAGACCAGGTAGGTTTATCTGTAACTTCCTATTTTGACCACTTTTAATTTGTGAAACTAAATCCACCAACTGAAAATATTTAAGGTAACTGCTTTCTTGAAATACCAAAAGTGAAGAATGAAAAAAGTTTTGAACTAAAGTTGCAAACAGATGCCATTCTTCTTGGCTTCTCTGTGGCCACTTCACAGTCACACTCAAGCTCAAACTGGCTGTGCTACAAATGTAAGGATACAACGCTGAAATACAGTCTGGTCTGAAATACAGTTGTCTCTGTGAAGCAGTGTTTCACAGGTCACAAAAAGGAGAGAAACACTAAGCTCGTGAAGTTGCAGCATTATGGGATTTATTCAGACTTTTATAAGGGAAGAAGGGGTTTGACTACTATTTTATGACATGAACAGAGCCGGAAGAGGCAAGCCCTTTATAAGGTGTGATTTACAGTCTTTCAAAGCGTCCCACATGCACAGGCTATTCTGGGTTGCATTAAGACCTGCCCTTAGGATGCTAATTACTACCTCATATCTTCTATGTTCACACATGGGCAAGCATGTCTGCATATTAATACCTAATTTCAATTGTGTTCCATAAAAGATTGTTACTCAGTAGTGCAATGAGATTGGAAGTTGGACTCCGGCCATGTTTTAGTTCCAGTAACCTTGCCAATGGCCAAACAGAAAAAAAACAGCATGCTCTCTGATTACAGCACTGATACTGAGACAGAATCTCTGTGATTGTTATGTCAACCTACAGAGCAAAAATTCAAAACACCAATGTCCACAACTCTGACTAGCAGTTTTATTAAAACAAAGACATCTCTGTTCTGTGACACTGCCATTGGTTGTGAGTTTTATGTCTATGGGTAAAGATGGGAACCAAATGCTTATGACATTTTGAAACTGATGCCATAGCCTAAACTACATACTGAATAAAAGAACTGTCAACGTAAAAACAAGACAAAAGAGAGAAAGAATAAAGAGATAAGGCAGTGAGTGAGAGTGTGAGTGTTTGAGAGTGAGAGAGAGAGTGGGTGTTTTGTATGTAAACGAAATGATTATAGTCAGGGATATTAATCTGCCTCTTTATCCGCCTCTCTCACCAATGAACATGAAACTCGCCACACTGCAATCATCAGAAAAAAATATGGGTATTACCAGAAATGAATGTGAAAGAGAGAGTGTGTGCATGTACTTTTATAGTACTGAAGTAACACTGATAGCCCGTCCTACTCCTGGGACCATATTCTGTAATATTTACATTCCTTTGATATCTACTGAAAACATTATCACATTACGCTCCAGCACCGTTAGCATAATGTGGTTTAGGGACATACTGAAATGCAAATATATTTTCGCACATGCAAACACACACAAAAACTGGCTCAGGCAACTACATATAATATTGCATTGCATTAGCAATATAAACTTCTTGTGCAGGTCATTCATTATACTGTCTAATCCTGATGCTGGTCTAGACAAGTTTATTCTAGTTAGTGGTGATTTAGTGCTGGTCTACCTCCAGAGGTCAAGGTTTGGATGGTTAATATGGCCTTGTTTGCCCCTGCTGGTAGATGTTGAATCTAAAACCAGCTGGCAGAAAAAAAAAAAACAACAACAACTAGCTGGTGAAGCTGATTGACAAATGATATATTGCTGGATAAGCTAATTAATAAACCCACTAAGCAGCACATCAACATCCAAAACAAAACGTATATTGGTCTTTTCAGCAGGGAAGTCCTTCTAAATGACTCAAGCTGTGATGCTTCATAGTTGTGCTTCAAAATTCAATCCATAGCGCTCTGGGTGAACTGAAGCAGACAAAAATTGACAAATTAGTGGGCATCACCTAGCCACAGCAGTGTGGGATCATGGGATCACTGCTGCATTGTCAGGTCAGTGATCCGTATACATCCATCATAACAATGTCAAGCCTCTGCTGTACCCGCAACACCCTTAACATCTGTCTCACGCACACCTGTCTCTCTGAGTCACTGGCTTAGGATGGGTTCCCTTGCTACTCTAAAATGGCGTCGCGGTCTCACACCATCTGAGGTTGGCGCTGAGTCTACTGGTCTCTCGATCGATGCAGCTCATTAACGTATACTGATTAATCAATGATCACCCTCTCCGTTTGCCCAGTGCCCAATTTCACGCAAGGTGGAGATGGTATAGAAACTTAAACCACACACACACACACACACACACACACACACACACACACCACTCTCTTAATAGCAGAGGCTGTTTTACACCTTTACAGTTTTATGGAGCACTTGGGTTCTCTGGAGTGTTTGGCTTTATTCAACAACAAATCTCCTTATAGAGAAGGAGAGAGACAGCATGAGAGAGAACCAATTATTAGCAGTAAAGGAGCGAGAAAACCCCTCACATAGGCTACTCTCGAATATTCCTTTAACATAGGACAGCTTGCAGAAGTGGACTGAATATGGTCTATATGAATGAGTAACCAAAGTCAAGCCAATTTTCTATTCTCAATAGCTGTGAGTAACACCTGAAATCATGGTGACAGTGACTAAAGTAAATATCAAAGATGGCACCTTTCCTATCACCAGAAATTCTTACCACAATTATCATGTCTTTCAAAATAAGGCACAAGTTCCCCTGTCAAATCCTAATTATCTGACAGCAGCTTTGAATGCTTTATTTTTAATAAGACAACAGTGAAAAACAGTGCCTGGAGCAAAACCTTTGAATGAGATTCTGCTTATATTTCCGTCATTGTGAGTTACCAGAACCTCACATAGCAAGCATATGTGCACTGCAGAGTGAATATCGCAGTCTATGGCGTGACGAACAACTAGATGCCCAATGCAGTTTAGCTCACAGCACAGACTAATCAAACTCACTCTCAAAAATCAGTTGCGAGTTCTGAAATTGTAGGGGAGTCAATTTGGTTACAGAATGTGGTTGTCACTGTCGTTAATAAACAAACTGTGAATATAACCATATTTAATCACTCTAAAAGTGACAACTGACAGATAACCATTTTCTGCTGCCGTGTAAACATAGCCTTAGAGTTCCAGTGCTCTCACATCATTAAGGTGGGAAATTAACACCTGCCACCAGCCAATTTTATTTATTTATTTATTTTCCCACAGTAGTGGGTGATTTTAGCTTGTCAACCCACTCTGGTGGGAAACATTTAAGATGGCTCAAAGTGGCTTGGGGAAAAAAAAGCTGTCGCAATGTGGTTCACTTGTTTATGTATACATTCTGATTAGATCTTAGGAAATGTTCAGGGTGCAATCGACTTCTATGTTTTGTTTTAAAGAGTATGCTAATGTAAGATTTCAGCTGCCAGGATTTAGTGATTTGTACTAAATACTGGGCATCTTATTAGAATTAAAATGGATGTTAAAGCATCAGAGTGGCTAGTAACCGGCTACTGTAGCTGAAAGTAAAGTTAATTTTTCACCTTCAAAATTACTAACAACAACAACAAAAAAATCATTAAAAGTAAAAAAAAGAGAGAGGAGATCTGCAGATGTGTAGCAAGGGGAATGCAGCAGTTCTGCTCGCTGGGTTCAGTCTAAAGGAGTCGCTTAGGGGACGAGGACGTAGCACTGGAGGAGGACAGCATTAAGCTGACCGCTGAAGATGGGCTGTCTATCTTGCTTACTCAACAACACCTGATCACACTGCACAGTGTTAGGTAGCCTCTCATCCGAGTACTGAGAGTGCCAGGGGTCAGAAAGAAAGAGTGAGTGAAAGTGAGAGAGGGGGGAAAAGATAGTAATGCGGAGAGGAAGGAGAGTAAAGGAGAGATGGAAGAGGATGAAGAGAGGGATGAAAGAGAAAAAGGAGGAGAGATAGGTGGAAAGACAAAAAGTAAGTCAGAATGACAGAAGGGCATGCATAGGGAATTCAGAGGAAAAGAGAAAATCACTGATGATTAAGCAAAAGTTCTGGCAGAGAACACTGTAAACCCTACCGCTCAAAATAATTAATTGGTTTGAGTAGGACAAACTTAAATTAAACAAATTAGTTCAGTCAAATTAACTTTTGAGTATTTAGCACTTTCTTTTTCTTTTTTTTTTCTCCAAGTTCACAGAACTGACTTATTTTAAGTAAACTGAACTGTTTCATTGTTTTGAGTTTTATTAACTTATTTCTTTTAATTTAGATGAACTTAAGTTTAACTGAAACTGGGCTGGGATTTCTATTTCCCAGCATGCTTTGCCCATGGCACTCGAAAGGGAGAGTAAATGCTAAAATTAAGTATTATATAATGTTTTTTGTGCAAGATTAATGTTAAGTGGGAGATTTAGTAGTGAATAATGTTAATGCTAATTTAGAAGAGTTTCTGTTAATGTGGGTTTTTGGAGAGTTACCATCATGGTAACAATGGTGCATGCGGCTTGGTTTGAGAGCAAGTATGTTAAATGCTTTATATTGCTGTACTCATTCAGCTAATGTTATACCATGTTATTGTTAACATGTTAACAAATTAGCATTTTTTTGAATTAGCTTGTTATAGCTTGCTAATTTTACACTAACAAAAATTTTTTACATTGGGGTTACATGATAATTTTAAGTTCAATGTATGAGTGTACTCAAATATTTCAAGTTAAGAACAATTAAAATGTATAGTACAAAATAAAAATCTGCCAGTTCTGCTTACTTAAACTTTGAATTTCTTAACTTAAAAATTGAAGCAACTGATTGCGTCAATTTTTATTTTTTATTTTTTAATTTTGCAAACTTATTCAGGTTTACAGTGTGTTAAATTAAAATGGCCAGCCTGTGCGTTCACTGCATGAAGGTTTTGATTATTTTGTTTGTTAAAATATAAGAAAACACTCCAACAAATACATTATATAGATAAAATATATAAAAGGTCTTTTAACTTTAACTTAAAATGGGCTTATGTAAGCTTGAACTTTGAGGGTTGAAGCTCACATAAGCTCTATGAACATGCTATTGATTTCCACAGAAAACAATTTTTCTTTGCTCAGTTTGTCACAACATATATTGTGTTTACATTAACACACTTACAATGGAAGTCTATGGGGCAAGACACTGCATATGGATAAACGCAGCAAAACGCTTGAAAGTACAGCCACAAGACTTACACATGGTGTAACAAAATTGCATATGAACCTTTTCTAAGCTATATTACAGCTACATCCTTTCATGATTATGTAGAGGATAAACTCAGAAATGTTTGCAGAATACATGCAATATTACTAGAAAAAGGCTGTTTACCTAAAGAAAAATTTCACCCGCTGTAATTTTGTTTGCAATGCATAGCTAGAAGTTCAGACCAACAGCTAAATGTAAGATTTAATTTTAAACTTGAAATTAAACTTTGTATAGAAAAAAAAAGCGCTGTAACAATTTTTTTTCTTTAACAAAACATTGCACATTTTTGCATTTATTTCTGGAATGTCTTGTTTCATAATCTTCCATCTTTTTTTACACAACATATTAACATAATTTAAGTTTTAATTGTATTCTGTGTAAATTTTTCAAATAATATTCTCTTAGAAATAATGTACAAGAAACCTAATAAGGGATGTAACCAGTAGGAACAGTATTGATTATCAAACTGCTTGTACAGTCAATTAAACAGAATTTTGTTTGTTCTCTCTGAGAGCACACACAGCACTTGTTCAAATAATTAATGCATTAAGTTGTAGTTCATTATTGAGTTCGTTAGTCAACAAATTAACAAAAGATCTATTGTGTGGTTGCCGCTCCTCCTGGACAAGAGGCAGAAGTGAATAAAGATATTGGAAAAGTAAATATGACAGAAATGAAAGACATCAAGTCATCATAATACTGAACGGTTAACACTATTGATCCACGTGTCAGGGCCGGTGGGACAATATGTGATTTACCATCTGAAAGAGTCGAATAATGTGGTAGGAAAGAAAACCCACATGTAACTAATGGCCTCTACCACACACGTTTTATTTGTGCTAACATTAACTGAGGCATTCTGTGAGCTAACAGCATTAATCTGTTAAATTCTTCGCTAGCGGCCTTCCAAAATGAATTAAAAGGTTTGAGTTTCCCTTACAAGCTCTATTAATTGAATAATTAGCTCATTCTGTATTTGACAGGTTTCAGATGGGTCACATCGAGTAAACCATATTTTAGACTCTAAATGTTGACATACACCATAAGAAACACCTGACATATGTCAAGACATACACTGAAAGAAAAAAAATCCATAGAAAAATGGAAAAGGTACTGGTAATTTTCTTAAGTTTACAGACATGTCCTTTAACCCTAAAACACAACACAATGCATTGTGTAGTTCAAAACATGGGTAAAACACATGTGAAAATTCAATACAGAAAGTTCCTTTATATTAACACAGTACATTGTGCCCTATTACAGACTTTTTGTTGAGTGTAAGATATACAATGACCGACCACTAACACACTAACTCCAAAACATCTTCCCATTCAGCTGTCCTGAGAGCACCAATCCTGACAAATCTCAGCTGCAGCAATCACTGCTCACTACCATCTGTATGAAATGAATATCCGATTAGTCTTGCGACTGCAACAGCAGCCAAGCGAGTTTCCCAGACTCTTTTGTTGATATTGAGGACGCCAAACATACAAACATCAGCTTATGTCGTTACACAACCAAAGATTGGGAAGGGTTTCATAATCTATCAAGAATTTAATTCCAGATGAAAAGATAATTAAAGCTGAAGGGATTGATGCTTTTGTTTTGAAGGTTTATTTCAGTGCTGCCTCTGGGTTGGAGTGCTGGACTTAACGGATTGAAGAAAAGTTCCATCAGTTTGGAAGAGATCAGATTAGGACTAAATTTGTCTGAAAGAGATCAGAGAGAAGGCAGCACTGAGATAAATGCCACTAGCCTGTGATTAGTATGAGTGAATTCATGGTGGAGCAAATTCACATATATTCATCAAACATCATTGATGTTCTATATAAAAAAAGTCACTAAAATGGAAATGAGGCTAAAAAATGGAATGAAATACAGAAAAAAAAATGTACCTTTGCAGTGCGGAATTTGGTATTTCGGGCAAAAATCTAAAATTAGTGGGGGGAGCAGAGCTTAGTAATATACGAGAATAAAGAATGCTTTATCTTTATGGAGCTTTTTGGTTACGGTACAGCCTGCTGTCACCAAAGGAGCTTTGTGGGGAAAAAGTAACTTTTCAAGTCAGACAACGCAAAAGTAGCAATTTCAAGAAGGAAACAACACTGTAGAAACAGTATGTGCATACAAACGAAATGTAAGCTATGTTTTTTTCCTCATTTCAAAGGATTTTGTCAAGTCTCTACAATCTTCAGGTGTTATTTGTTTAAATGGTGCACAAAACTAAAGTTGGTACATTTGTGATATCACAGTATATTAATTACAGTACTACAAATTATATTACTTATTCTGATTGTAGAATGACAAAACACATAATGCAACAGGCACATGAGTAGTAACAAAGTCCCTTTCAAGGAAAGTCTGTTCACTCGGCGGCCATATTTGCAACGCCTCCGGGCAGCTATTTCGGGCATCCAAGACCAAGTCCAATTTAAATGGGGGAATCTTGAAATCCCAAAAACAGCTTGCTGAACTCACAATTAAATAACGTATTTCAAATCAGCAACAAAATCTGACATGAACTGTCCCATAAATGTTGTTTCTTGTGCTCAAATAGCATTAAAAAAGCTTATTTTTCAGGCTGGACCAGCCAATGTGCATGTGCAGCCCTAAGCCCGAGTCTCAGCTACAGTGACGCAATGATGCGATTGGCTCTTTTACTTAAAATGCGGGATGTATTCCGCCATATTGCGCATTGCAATTTGTCCCATTCACAAGTAATAGGAGTGAATCATCTTTCTGTATCTAAATGCAGAATCCTAAAAAAGGCCTGGAGATAAGAGAAACTAAGAAAATTCTCCAAATTGAGGAACAAGAACACTCCTGCAGTTTTTTTTTTAAAAAATAAGTACTTATTTCTTGTGTTCCAATAAACATCCTTAAAGCATGATACATTTTCTTCTTTTGGAGTCGACTCCCCATCACTATGCAACAGTGCCCATTCACTTTTTCAGCAGCATTGGTTCTGGAAATAATTTTTCCATTAATTCCTTTGTTAAAGCGTTACAAGCCATGAACAAGGCCAACCAGCAATGAGGTAAATCATAACATTACATACTTTGATTTGAAGCAAAAAAGTATTTGAAAACCGGACAAAAACACAAAAGGTACAATACTGTGTACTTAAAGAGATAGTTCACCCAAAAATGAAAATTCTGTCAATTCTCGCCCTTAGGATGTTCCAAACCTGTATGAATTTCTTTCTTCTGCTGAACACAAAAAGATATTTAGAAGAATATGGGCAACCAAACAGTTGATGGCCCCCTCTGACTTCCATAGAATGGAAAAAAAACTACTACAGAAGTCAAGAAGTCCCCATCAGAAGAAAGAAATTCATAGAGGTTTGGAACATCTTGAGGGTGAGTAAATGATGACAGAATTTTCATTTTTGGGTGAAATATATATTATACATATATATATTATATATATAATGTTTAAGTGTATATACTGTATATATATATATCATTATTTTGAGAGCGTGGGAGATTACATCATTCGCAGTGCTTCACGGGAGTGGGCGGAGCTAAAGAAATCTTTAGGTGTGTTTTGCTTGTGTCTACGATTCGTAAATTTTCTGTACAACATCATGGGTAATGTAGTTTTTCACCACAAATTCCATCGTTAAACAATTATTTTAAAGCTAAGTTCAAATAATGCAGGCTGACGGCTTCAACAGAAGCAAATACTATTGATTACCAACCTCGTAATTTACAATAAGGCTGGCTTTAAAGGTTTGTAAGTTATCATTAAAAATTGAGTTTTTACTTCTGGAACCTGACTGTTGCACACTATTTGTTAGAGTATTAAATGTTACCGCTCATGTCTCACAGATCATGTAATGGAATTATGGCACCTTTAGGTACTGACAGAGAGCACTTTAGCTTTATTTACCCTAAAACGATGAGTAAATGCCTCAGAATCGGAAACACCCCCATGCCCTCTCTTCTCACTGCCTAATGACATTGCGAATGACAAAGAATGCCTTAATAGCCTCTCTCACACAGCAGCTGAAATTGAATTTGTGGATACTTTGATTAAACCTGACAAGGACAGATTGAGTTTGACCTCTAACAAGAGGGAGACACACAAAAGGAGTGTGTGTGCATGTGTGTGTAGAAGGGGCAGAGGATAAGGAGGAGCAGACAGAAAAGGTAGAGATTTACCTCAATAATTTCTGAGCACTTAGTGCCTGGTGTTGACGTCATGATCGGGCAAGGCTCCATTACTTCTGGGCTGTCATCCCAGAGAATCAGATTGCTTTATAGTTACATATAACATCCACCACAAGTACCGAAACCAAACCGGCATGTAAAACCACCTTTCATTCAGTTTTTTAACATTCAGCAGCTTGCTCTACAGTATTTTAAAGCTCGCTAGTCAGCATTTATCTATACTTTCAATCTCTCACTTTGTCAATTCACAATAAACGATGATTGAATCTGACACAGCTGTCATCTCAGGGGATGGGTCCCTTGAGGTCACACAATGATGCTGACAAGGTCATGTCAAACATACAAGATAGAAAGACAGAAAGATTGAATAGTCTGACTGGATTATTGACCTGCAAAAGATTAATATCCATAAACACTCAGTAATGTTCAGTTGGGTCTTGTGGTAGAAACATGGCATTAGAAATTTAATTGTTTTTGAAAAGCCTTAGAGGATGTATGCTAGAGCAAGTCACATTGGTGCCTAGTTTACTTATTCCTGCCATTTTCACTTTTGCTGATACTTCACACAGTGAATCTAACATACAGATGGAAATAAAAAGACCCGATTTGGTAGAGAGCAAAGGTTTAAGAACTAAAGAAAGAAAAGAGATGATGAAGATGGGAAGAACATAAGGATATATTTCCACATGGATTTCAAAAAGTAAAATGTTCCTAGATCAACAATCTTGCTGGACCTGGAACAACATTATGATCAACCAATCAGATTTTAGGAATTAAGGTTCAGGAATTCTTATTTCCCTCTGATTTGATAGGTAGTTAATGTTAAGGGTTGAGTATAGGGTTTCTGTATTCAAAGTAGGACTGCTCAATTATGGCAAAAATCATAATCACAATTATTTTGGTAAATATTGATATCATGATTATTTAACACGATTATCAGTGGGCGATATGATTAAAGTCTTATTTCATGATATGAGTAACTTTAAATGTCAGTAAAATTTCACAATTATCGATACTTCAGCAAA